>NC_089780.1:14265165-14267665 GCF_040412425.1 Macrobrachium rosenbergii
CCTCTGAACCAAACTCTTTCAAGGGAAATGTTTATGATTGAACAACAAATGTACGTGGATCTGTGTCTGCCTATAGAGTACTTACTGTACTGTATAAGTCAGTGTTCTGTTTGCAGCTGCTATGAAACTGTTTTTGTTATTTGCAAGGTGTTGCAATACCTTTCAGCTGTCTGAGGCTTGTATTTTCCAACGTATAGAATAATTTCGTAACGCTATCATCATATTTATTTTAACATACTCCTTGCTGTAGAGTACTTACTGTACTGTATATGTTAGTGGTCTATTTGCAGCTGCTATGAAACTGTTTTTGTTATTTGCAAGGTGTTGCAATACCTTTCAGCTGTGTGAGGCTTGTATTTTGCAACGTATAGAATATTTCGTAACGCTATAATCATATTTATTTTAACATACTCCTTGCTTACCATTACGACAGCTTACAATTCCCGTTCCATTCAGGAATTCCCTTCCGTCTTTTGCCCATTCGTTCAGCCAGATTTTCGGGCGTCCTTTATTGCCCGAGAGGGAATTAACCCCCTTTCCCATCCGTATTCTTCTCTTTCTAAGGAAATCAGGATCTCCGGATCCTTTGAGCCAGTGGCCTCGCCGACCGAAGGGATTGTGGGGGTGTGAAAAGCCCTTGGAGAATTGTCTGCCCGTGAAGATTCGGGACACAAGTGGAAAATTATATCAGCAAGTTTTCAACAGCCGCTTGAGCAGTTTTCCGGTGGTTAAAATTATGTCATTCAGTTGTTTTTTTTGGGGGTTTTATATGCCTGCTCTTGGTAATAATAATAATAATAATAATAATAATAATAATAATAATAATAATAATAATAATGGTGATGGAAATCCACTGTGGTGTAGATGTAAAAGAGATCCTTCTGAGATCCTTAGTGATTCTCCTCTAATAATAATAATAATAATAATAATAATGGTGAAGAAACCTGCTGTGGTGTAGATGGAAAATAGAAATCGAGAACTTGAATAATAATAATAATGATAATTTTTCGACAGCTGGATAATTTGGTTTTATTGTATTTTGTCTTGTAAGATTTATAAATACAGTCTTCTTCTACGATGTCTTCTTTTTTTACGAAGTCTTCTTTTACTAAGTCTTCTTTTACGAAGTACTTCTTTTACGAATAGTTTCTTCTTTTACGAATACAGTCTTCTAGACGACTGGAACGAAGAACGTAGTGGTTTTAATAGATATAAAGAAAGGTCAAGCTACATACATAGCCCAAACAAAATGACAAATATTCATTTTAAATCATTATTACCCCTGAAACACTGGAGCCTTTCGTATTAAAGATTTACCTGGACAATGGAGAGGTGGAGAGGAGGAGTTGCATTCCAGCTGCATTTAGCATATTATTATTATTATTATTATTATTATTATTATTATTATTAATTATTATTATTATTATTATTATTTGATAATGATGCCGAGAGAGAAAAGGAACATTGTTTTTTGAATACTTTAGAGCCATTATGAATGTCGATCCCGGAAGAATCTTCCGTCCGCGAAGATTCTTGCACTCAGAATCGCACTAGTAATTTGGGAGCATATCTGAATGTTAAGCGGGAATGACCCAATTCCTCCCCTTTCTTATAAGATTCTATTATCTGGTTAATGTCATGAAATCCATCCTATTTCACAGATCAGAATTTAGTGCACAGACTTATCTAAAACCAAGCATTCCATTGAGATATCCATATTTATATGAAGAGGATGAATTGTCTTTTTTCTATATGAAGAGGATGAACTGTCTCTTTCGTCTAATAATATTTTATATAATGGTTATAATCACCTTTGTTTGGATTAATTTGCATATAATTTATTATCGTCTTTATATGTTCACCATCAACGACAGAACTGACCCAGTGGCAACTAGTCTAATCAACGATCCTATCCTTTGACCTTCTCTCTCTCTCTCTCTCTCTCTCTCTCTCTCTCTCTCTCTCTCTCTCTCTCTATCAGTTCTTTAGGGTGGTCTTCCTTGACTTTTCTTAGAAATATTATTATATATCTAACTTATTTTAGAATAAATACCACGTAAAATGGACCTCTGCATGTACTGTGCTCGATTCTACATAGCCGTTTCATTCTGTCAACTGCTTACCTATAGGGAATAGTCCCTCTTTTCCTGGATAGTCTAACCATTCCTCTTCCTAAGAACTCCTACCTCCCCTTGGGATAGGCCTACCCTTTTTCCCTCTTTTGTTTGAAGACCCAGACGAATTAAGGGCATCGACATTGCATTTTTTAAATTGTGTAATAGTTTGCTTAGTCTCCAAATGTTGGAGCGAGGAGCAAGTTCATTCCCGCTGCTCACGTCTACTGATTTCAGGCGTGTGTGGGTTTTATATTCTATTTCCTCATGTTTGTTTATTCATTTGTTTATCTCCTTTTCCTGTATCTCTCTCTCTTCTCTCTCTCTCTCATCAGAGGTGCCTCACACAGGGATACCTGAACTGAACTGTAAGGTAAGGTAAGGTT
>NC_089780.1:14272665-14330165 GCF_040412425.1 Macrobrachium rosenbergii
AGCAAGACTGTCGAGTAATGTAGATTACTGGGCAATCTGCTTTTCATCAAACGCCGGTGTACACAAATTCAAACCCCATTATTTATAATGAGTTTTATTTCGCGTTACCATTTTCATGTGATTAGCTTCCGACGCTAATATATTTTTTTTCATTTGTTATTCACTGGAAAAGTTTTTTCACTTTGAAAAAGTTATGACAATCAATTTCATTAACTTCAATGAATGATCCGGTCATTCGGGTTTTTTTTTTTTAATTAAGTCTATATTGTTTTTTCCTATTAGGGTTTTTAGTGGCCGGTCGTTTTGGTATGCTTTTGATTAAATTTATATTAATTTTTCCTATCTAGTTTATATATATATATATATATATATATATATATATATATATATATATCCACACATACAGCAACAGCTATTGAATAAGTAAACCTCTCTCTCTCTCTCTCTCTCTCTCTCTCTCTCTCTCTCTCTCTCTCTCTCTCTCTCTCTCCTCCCAAGAGAGACACCCCAGATTAATGTTGATCCAGGAGCATACATTATTTGGCAGCGGGAGCGTCATTGTTGAACCGCATTGCTTCACTGATCCCGTATGATACTTGTCATAATACGGTCCCGAATATTTCAATACATCATCGATGACGAGACGGTGGTGTGCTTATGCATATGCAAATGAGGCTTGGGGATAATCATGTATGAATTGCCGAAGAACGGGTTAGGAAATAGAATTGCAATGCTAATAACCTTGTGATTACGATATTGCCATTTGATCTCTGGAGAACAGTCGCGATCTCTAATATTATATTTGCTGTTGTGCTGGACGTAATTAATGGCAGGAGATTTGAAGTGAATGGCCCCAGAGAAGAGGAATGGAAATGATATTGTTGGTGCCGCTGGCTGAAACGGGTTTTGTCTTTCAGCCTTTGGACAAAAATAGTTGGAAATATTTTTCCTCTTTACGGGATAATTCGCACAATTCACAGGATAAGTTTTACATTATAAGATATTAATATTTGGTTTTTTGTCAACCACTGAGGATATTGAGATCTGACGGATATGATAATATATTATTTCCAAATGCGATTTTTGGCATGTATGGTATATAAACAAACATTATACCAATTATACTCAGTAATGCCATGTCTGGAAATGTATGTTCTTTGGATATTGTTTAAATAATAGGTCGGTAAAATTCTACGAAAAATAACTTGTAATAAAATCTTCATGTAAAATAGGTCTTCAAATTCGTCCCAGTTGTGTTTGACAACACGTAAATATGATTTTGGAATCTGTGAAATAAATAGACTCAATGACTCCATCCCCTTGTGGTTCCATTTCGAATTGGAATACATCCATCAAGATAAAATGAGCTTTTCAGTCGAGAAACATGCCAAGTGCCATTTTTAAAATATAATAAATTAAATTAAAAAATACTTTGACCCAGGATGGCGCTTGGCATGTTTCTCGACTGATTGCCTCAAATGAAGCCGATGGAAGTTCCACTGACTTTTAAACTGAAAAAAGGACACTGAACAGAGGAGATCTAATGAAGTGCTTTGCAATATAATGATAGTTAATTAACGACTCGGTATTAACAGATCCGTTTTACCCTGTCGTTATTGTTCGTTGCAACGGAAGCTTCTTATTGCAAATGCAGAGGGAAATGTGGCGGTTGTCATTGTTGTTTTTCATGCGCATTAAGCTCGTCTGATTGTGCTACCGTCGCCTTCCATCTTGCAAAACATTTCAAGAACATGAGAATTAGAAATGACATAAATATGCCGGTCAGGTGAGGAAAAGTTGCATGAACTTTCTCCTGTCCTCATAAACTTGGAAAGGACAACACCTTGATATATTGCATAAGCTAAATAATTAGCGAGGTCGGAAGCGCCGGGCTTAATGGGATTTTCCCAAGGACAACGAATGGCTGAATTCAACCTCTATTGTAGGAGTGGGGGAGGATATTCGAAACAGATCCTATCAGGATGGATTGCCGGGTTAAGGAGCCGAGAACGATGGGGATTAGAGTGTCGAGGGAATAATTAATGGAAATGTGTGTGTGTGATGTGATGTGATGTGATGTGACGAGGAGAACTGAAAACAGAGGGTGATGAATACAGGCTTTCTTTTAGGATGTGCCGGAGGGTAGAAGATTAATCATGTTGAAGTGCTATTCTAGGCCATTAACAAGATGATTAAACAGGGGATAAGAACGATTATAAGAAAATACGCCTTTTTAGTGTTTTGCAAAAGAAAACTGTTAAGATGGCTTTGTCTGTCCGTCCGCACTTTTTCTGTCCGCCCTCAGATCTTAAAAACTACTGAGGTTAGAGGTCTGCAAATTTGGTAAGTTGATCATCCACCGTCCAATCATCAAACATACCAAATTGCAGCCCTCTAGCCTCATCAGTTTTCCTCTTATTTAAGGTTAAATTTAGCCATAATCGTGCGTCTGGCAACGCTTTAGGACAGGATAACCGGGCCGTGGCTGAAAGCTTCATGGGCCACGGCTCATACAGCATTATACGCTGTACAGAAAATTCGTTTACGCAGAAGAAACTTCGGCGCATTTTTTACTTGTTATTAATGACTTGGATAGTAATAGGCATTTGTACAGAATATCTGATTGGTTTCAGTGACAGGTCATCAGACCAAACTCTCATATATCAATCAATCATTCAGTCAGTTTATCAGTTTCACAGTTTTGTAAAATTTCGCATTCAAATGTGTCCTCTCATGTAGAAGTGGTGGAGAATGCAGAAGGAACTAAAATTTCCTTTTTTGCCAGATGTAAGACAGGGCAAGGATGCCCAGTCAGGGCAAGAAGTGTAACCAGGCCTTACTTCTGAGTGAGTAAGCAAAAGATAGCATTACTGTCGCGTGGCATGCAATGACAATATCTGGCAGTCTGAACATATTAAAGAAATACTGTCACGGCTAATAAATAGCGTTTTTTTCATAGCGTGATAACTATGCTGACTTATTATTGTTACTTTTGTTATTCGTCTTTAAAATTTTAAGTTCATGTAGATGTTATCACGCCTGAAATAAATTCAGATTCATTAAGGGTTCTACTGTTTGTATCGATAATCGATAGGCTGTAAAAATAATAAGTTGAAATATGGACAAACCTAAGTTCAGATTCATTGAGAGTTATATTTTTTCGTATCGTTAATCGCTGGGCTGTATAATAATTATGAAAGATATGACCAAAATACAGATTCATTACAGTTTGTATATTTTTTTAATATCGTTAATCGCTGGTATGTGAAACTAATGATGAAAATATGACTAAAATTCAGATTCATTAAAATTAATATTTTTTGTATCGTGAATCGCTTGGCTGTAAAACTGATTATATAAAATATGACCGAAAAAAAAAATACGACCAAAATAACAAGTTATATCGTTCCATGCATTTTCCACTGCACCCTCAGTGAAAATGAAAATTGATCTGGTAAAGTCAAGAAGAAAATCTTCTTTAGAATATTTACATAGTCCTGGAATACTTTAAATGTGGAGAAGAAGGCTTTGAACTCCAGTCTGACCAGTAACGATATGACGATGTTAGGTAAACCATAATTAGAAAAAGCAAACACAAAAGTTAGTTTAGGCCTTGGTAATGACTAAGCTTCGCTTCGGTGTTTACACTTTGCTAGGAGTAAGGATCCCTGCAGAGGAATGTCATTCTAACGGCCTTAGGAGAATAAGGCGGGTTTCCCTTGTAGGTTCATGCACGTTGATAGGCTTTCTGGTCCTATTCGTGAAAAAAATTATGAGGAAAAGGCTCTTCCGGTATTAGTTCGTAATCTGGTGAGAGAGAGAGAGAGAGAGAGAGAGAGAGAGAGAGAGAGAGAGAGAGAGAGAGAGATTTTAAC
This sequence comes from Macrobrachium rosenbergii, assembly GCF_040412425.1. NCBI lineage: Eukaryota > Metazoa > Arthropoda > Malacostraca > Decapoda > Palaemonidae > Macrobrachium > Macrobrachium rosenbergii. The sequence continues at coordinate 14,276,541 of NC_089780.1, forward strand.
TTAACGTGGGTAGATTTTAATGATGTTTCTTTCCTGATGGAGTGAATTCTTTCAAGTTGCTTGAAAGTCTTACTTCGTGTGAGTCTTTTGCAAGTCTTGGATGATGTTTTCTGCTCAGATACATTTATATTGAACTTTTATTTTTTCTTTAAAAGAAGGAGATCAATATATATATATATATATATATATATACTGTATATATATATATATATACATATATATATATTGTGTGTATAATTTATAATAAATAATATATATATATATATATATATATATATATATATATATATATATATATATATAAATGTGTATAATTTATAATAAATATATATATATATTCATCTTGTTTACTTTTAAAATCAAATGTGAATATGGACGAAAAGTATAATTTAAGATTTGAACGAAGGAAATGAGTTCAGTGACTTTCAAACAACTCCGGACAATTCCCTCCATTAGTACTGAAACACCATTAAAGTTGGCTAACATTAAGTTCAGCTCTCTCTCTCTCTCTCTCTCTCTCTCTCTCTCTCTCTCTCTCTCTCTCTCTCTCTCTCTCTCTCTCCGGATTACAAACTAATAACGCAAGAGCCTTTTCCCCATCATTTTTTTCACGACTAGAACCGGAAACTCCTATCCACGTGGACAAATCTTCAAAAGGAAATTCCCCTGATTCTCAAAGGGCCGTTAGGGTGAGATTCCTTTGCAGGGATCCTTACTCCCAGCAAAGTGTAAACACGGAGGTAAAGCTTAGTCATTACCAAAGTATAAACTGACTCTTGTGTTTGCTTTTCCTAATTATGGTTTACCTGACATCGTCATATCGTTACTGTTCAGACTAGAGTTCAAAGCCTCCTTCTCCTCATCTAAAGTATTCCAGGATTATTATGTAAATATTCTAAAGAAGTTTTTTCTTTTTATCGTCTTAGCTAGATTAATTTTCGTTTACACTGAGGCTGCAGTGGAAAATGCATGGAAAGACATAACCCGTTACTTTGGCTAATACTTATTTATTATTATTTTTACAACCTAGCAATTAACGGTACACAACATATAACACTTAATGAATCTGAATGTAATATATATATATATATATATATATATATATATATGTGTGTGTGTGTTGTGTGTGTGTATGTGTGTATACATGTATAATTGGATCACGAAAATATGGAACGTGATGGATGTATAAATAAAGACAAAATCCGCGAAGGAAGGAGAAACAATGGAGTGCTGCAAGGCCTTTCGACTTTAGTCCTTTATTAAGTAAAGGACGATAAGTCGAAAGGCCTTGCAGCACTCCATTGTTCCTCTTTCCTTCGTGGATTTTGTCTTTATTTATATATACAGTATACATATATATAAAAAGAGTTAATTTTTGCATAATCTATTTTGAACTGAGTAGTTGAAACGATTTAAAAATGCAAATTTAGTTAACAGATTTAGTTACCGAGTGAAATCTCACCGCGTCATTTTCCTTTCAATAATAAGTTATTTTGACACACAGCTGGTAAATGATTTTGAAATGACACGAACTGCATAATTTTATTATGCTTTTCGCGACTCGGCGAATATCAGATACCCCAGAGAACTATAAGAACTAGAACCTCGGTGATGGGTGAGTTGCCAAGTTTAATTCTTCGAGGAATATGAAACGATGCACAAGTCATTATACAAAAAGCTTATCATTTAACTATTATCACTCGCATCTCTTAGTTAATCATCTTCGTGTTATTGACCTAGAATACTACTTCGCCATAATTAATCTTCTGCCCTAAGACACATCCCAAAAAAAAGTACGTATTCATTACTCTCTATTTTCAGTTCTTCCCATCACATCTCCCTCCCACTAACACAGACACACACACACACAAACCCACTCCATTAATTATTCCCTCGACGCTCTAAATCCCCGTCGTTCTCGGCTCCTTAACCCGGCAATCCATCCTGATAGGATCTGTTTCGAAGATCCTCCCCCACTCCTACGATAGAGGTTGAATTCAGCCATTCGTTGTCCTTGGAAAATCCCATTAAGCCCGGCGCTTCCGACCTCGCTAATTATTTAGCTTATGCAATATATCAAGGCGTTGTCCTTTCCAAGTTTATGAGGACGGGCAAGAGTTCATGCAACTTTTCCTCACCTGACCGCCATATTTATAATGCCATTTCTAATTCGAATGTTCTTGAAATGTTTTGCAAGATGGAGGGCGACTGTAGCGCAATCAGACGAGCTTAATGCGCATGAGGGAAAAACGCTGACAACCGCCATATTCCCCTTTGCACTTGCAATGAGAAGCTTTCGTTGCAACAGCCAATAATGACGGGGTAAAACGGATCTATTAATACCGAGTCGTTAATTAACTATCATTATATTACAAAGCGCTTCATTAGATCTCCTCTGTTCGGTGTCCTTATTTTTTTTTTTTTAAATTCAATGGAACTTCCATCGGCCTCATTTTATCTTGATGGAGGTATTCCGATTCCAAATGGGTCAGCGAGTTACTGTTTATTTCACAGATTCCGAAATCATATTTGTGTGTTGTTAAATGCAAATGCGGCGAATTTGAAGACTTATTTTACGTGAAGATTTTATTAAAAGCCATTTTTCGTAGAATTTTACCGACCTGTTATTTAATCAATATCCAAAGAATATACATTGCCAGACATGGTATTGCTGAGCATAATTAGTATAATATTTTTTTATGGACCATACGTGTAAAAAAATCGCATTTGGAAATAATATATTATCATATCCGTCAGATATCAATATCCTCAGTGGCTAACAAAAAAAAACAGATATTAAATATCTGACACTGTCAAACTTACTCTGTGAATTGTGCGAATTATCCTGTAAAGTGGAAAAAATATTTCCAATTATTTTTGTCCAGAGGCTGAAAGACAAAACCCGTTACAACCAGTGGCACCAACAATATCATTTCCATTCCTCTTCTCTGGGGCCATTCACTTCAAATCTCCTGCCATTAATTACGTCCAACACAACAGCAAATATAATATTGCAGATCGCGACTGTTCTCCAGAGATCAAATGGCAATATCGTAATCACGAGGTTATTAGCATTGCAATTCTATTTCCCAACCCGTTCTTCGACAATTCATACATGATTATCCCCAAGCCTCATTTGCATATGCATAAGCACACCACCGTCTCGTCATCGATGATGTATTGAAATATTCGGGACCGTATTACGACAAGTATCATACGGGATCAGTGAAGCAATGCGGTTCAACAATGACGCTCCCGCTGCCAAATAATGTATGCTCCTGGATCAACATTAATCTGGGGTGTCTCTCTAGGGCGGAGAGAGAGAGAGAGAGAGAGAGAGAGAGAGAGAGATGAGGTTTAGAGAGAGAGAATGGTTTACTCATGAAAATAGTTGCACTGTATATATAATTTATATATATATATATATATATATATATATATATATATATATATATATATATATATATATATATATAAATAAATAAATATGTTAAATTAATGGAAAATTTATTGTTTAATTACCATTTGAAATATACTAATTTTGCTGTAAAAATTTAGACATGCCAATTTGGAAGTTAACACTTAATAATTGCCATATCGAACTGCACAACCTCCCCTTTAATCTATCTTTTCCATTTATCCATTTGCAGATACTTTCAAAGCAATGACATCTCCATTTAATAACTCTGACGTCATCTTTTCCTTGTCCAATGACGTCATCTGAGATCTGTCAACATCCTGCTGATTTTTAACTTGAAGGAGAATTGTATAAACATATTGTTTTGGTGTTTATGTAAACTGCATTATTCACGCTTTGTGTTTCATGGCAAAGATATTCGTCATTTAAACCGTTTACTGATTATCCGGCGTGTGCTTCACCTCGAATGCTTTGTAGCAATTATTATAAAGACATACCTACATATATATATGTGTGTATATATATATATATATATATATATATATATATATATATATATATATATATATATATATATATATGAATGCCTTTTACTGTAATACAGCAGTATTATAACATGGAGATAATAGGCCCATAAAACACTCTTTGAACGTTGCAACCATATATATTCTAGCACTTCCTTCTGTGCCCCTGTTCACTGGTAAAGTGTGGACAGATGATGTGTGACAGAGTATGTATATATATATATATATGTATATATATATATATATATATATATATATATATATATATATATATATATATATATATATATGGGTGGCATTAGGTCGCTGTTGGTATGCAGGTGACCCTTGACCCAGGAAGGATGGAAATTGAGCTATTCCCTGGTGTTTTTGACCTCATTAACTCCCATCTGGCGACGAGGCGGGATGATCGTATATTCTGGAACACCTGCTATGTAGTTTGAGAGTGTGTGTGTGTGTGTGTGTGTGTGTGTGTGTGTGTGTATTCATATATAACAAATATTATCAAAGCATCCTCCTTCACAATCCAACAATCACACCTACACGAATTGACTTGCATGTGTACCCTTTTTACATTTTTTCCTCCATAAAAAAAAAAACATCGTCACGCCTGAGTACTGGAAAGGAATTTTCAATCAAAAGCCATAACTGTATTTCTCAGTATTGATGTTACAGACAAACAAATGTGTATAGGTTCAATTTATTTAATTTACCAGAGCTGCATTGTATCCTTGACATATTTTTGTCCTCTTCCATGAAAAAAATGATATCGGTACAAGTGAATGCTGAAAAGTCACTTGTATTGAAAACCTACTATATACGACGCGTATATTTTACATATTTTTCCTTTTCTATTCAAATGAAAAATATCGTTACACGTGAGTACTGAGAAGCCATTTGTAATCAAAAGGGTTCAGTGAGAGTGACGACGCACCTAAACTGCATAGCTCTGCCAGCGAGAGATTAATGCAGTGTTAGACAAAGCTATGACAGCCTTAATCTGGGATTGATGATTCGCACGTGGCGAACCATTCATCTGCTCAACTGAGGTTGCCTGATTGATGGACTAGTTTATTTTTTCTGTCGATGCTCTTGTTATTTATGCACAGATCAGAGCTGGGTTCTGTCGACTGAAAGGTTCAGTTCTACGTGAGGGGACGTGGAAATGAAACTCAATAGTTTTTAATTTATGGCTCTGATAGATTCAGTAAATTGAGCATATACACGTCTCTGAGTTTATTATATAATAATAATTTTGAGAAAGAATAGAACAGAATATAGAATTTAGGCCAAAGGCCAATCTCTGGGACTTATGAGGTCATTCAACGCTGAAACGAAAATTGACATTGTTTTGAGAGGATGAAAAGTAAGATGGAAGAAAGGGAATATGAACGGAGGTACAGCAAAAGGAATGAAAGGGGTTGCAGCTAGGGGCCGAAGGACGAGACGCTGTAAAGAACCTCAAGTAATGCCTACAGTGCACGCAAAAGGTGCACTGGCGGCGTGACCACCCTTCTGTGTCACAATTTTGTCACATTGCCAGGAGCTGAGGCCACCTTTGGGAGCATTTTCGTAAAAGTCTTCATTTAACTTTTGCGTAATGCTTCTCAAGCAAAAAAATAAATAAACTGAACAAAATCATAACCTCCCTTTAATTGTGTTCACAAAATTTAACTAACATTCGTCCATCAGTTCTCGATACGTTTAGTCTAAACGCTGACTGACTGACACGAATAAGTATGGGCAAAAACCTTAACTTCTTCAGAAGTTGTCAGCGGAAGTACATGTCTTAACTGTATTTATTTTCCAAGACTGAAGTGCCGTTATAAAACCTGTTTAATTACTTTCCTATTTGTGTCTCAGCTTCAAAAACCGTGACACAAAGGCAGATCACAGCAACGATTACACTCACATTTTATAGAACTGAAAGCTAAGCGCTTTGATGCTGTAATCCAGTTGTGTCTGGAATATACCGGTTATAAGCAAGGGACATCGCTCGATATGGCTATACTCTGTCCAACGTTGCCATGTTTGCTGTTCTTAAGGATTAAGTGCAGTTCATGATTCTCTGAAATGTTGTATCAGTCATTGATAGTTAAGCGATGAGAAAAACTATGCTTCTCGCAGAATTTCATATATATTATATGATTATAGATATGTGTGTGTGTGATAACAAGGCAGCAATCAACATCACAAATATAGAAAAGCTAACAGAACATCACAGCAGCTACATAAACCTAACATCTTCACGAATAGTCCAACTTACCTCGAATTTCTACTTTTCATTTTAGACTCATCGTGCAGCATTTCTAACACAACGCACGCAGTAAGTACAAGCACAGCAAAGCAACATTTACTGCAACAACTAAGCTTGACGAGTTTCCATTATTTCCACTCGGCGTCAGGTCGCCACCAAAGGTCACTCCACCATCGACGCACGAACCCTTTGATGCCAATTTCATGAAAAGATAATGGCGTCCCCGTGACGTCATTCTTTAACGTTTCTAGGTATTCGTGATGTACTGATTGATGTCAGGAGCATCATTCATGCACAAGTGCAACTGCACCAAATGAAGTCACTGCAATTCTTTCTTCTTCTTCCTAAGAGCTTCGGGAAATAAAGAGGTTTTGACGAAGAGTCGGGAATTCCCAGGTCAGAAGTCAGTGGTCTCTTGTTTGCTTGTTTTGCCTGTTTGCATGTTCAGCTGTTTGTTTGCTTATAAATCTCCATGTTTACTTGTTTATTATGAATGAGTGATCTCGTGCAAAGTCTGTTATCCGCAATGCACTTTGGCCGATTACTGAATCTTCATTCAGACGTAAGGCGATTTTTGAAGACAGACATTTGGCCAATTAGAGACGCTGCGAAAATACTCTTATGCGCTTACGTCCAATCATTTTCCTCGTGAGATTCCAATTCATTATTGTTCTCTTATTAAAGTTAAACGAGAAATTCATTGCAAATAATAAAGAAGTGCAAGCGGTGGAGGATTTAATGAAATTAACATCTCCAGCAAAGTAGGTCTAGGTATTTAGCTAATGGACCGTTACATCTGAACCGTTCTCAAGTGGTTAGTTGTACTGTAATGACTGCTTAATGTACAATAAAACCATTCGTGGGATTTAATATAAATATATCCCTGCACCGTTTAATACGCTTGTGAAGGACATGAGACTTAGCTAGTTTCCATCTTATGTTTACTACACATCGGTCTAATTTAGATACTACAAATCGGTCTAATGTAGATACTACACATCGGTCTAATGTAGATACTACACATCGGTCCAATGTACAGTAGATACTACATATCGGTCTAATGTACAGTAGATACTACACATCGGCCTAATGTAGATACCGGCCCACTGAGGATGATATGTCAATTACCTCTTAGACATCCTGTTTTTATGTCTGTTTTGTAAGTCTACAAAGCTTCTGCTACCAGTGATAATTCAAAATAACAGGAATTTTCCCAATAACACCAATATGTAGTTATCCTGTTGTACTAACAATGCTACAGGATTCAAAATAGAATTGCATAATATATTACAGAGTTAAAACAACCACACTATAATGCAACCAAGTCTACACACAAAACAGGCTGAGTGGAATCCGTTCTCCCTTGATGTGATTCTCTGTTTTCTTTATTAAAAGTCTGATTACATATAAAAGACTCTAAATACTTTAATGCACGAATCACGAAAGACGGATATTGCCACGAAACGCAATCTAAAATAAATAGGACAGAAACGACCACTCAGAGAGAGAGAGAGAGAGAGAGAGAGAGAGAGAGAGAGAGAGAGAGATAATAATAAGCCGGAAACAAATGTTATCAGTTAAGAACAGATATAAACCTTGCCTGGTTACTTACCTACATAAAGTTCGAGGGAAGTGCTTACAAAACAAAACAAGAGAGAGAGAGAGAGAGAGAGAGAGAGAGAGAGAGAGAGAGAGAGAGATTACATAAGAGTTCGAGGGAGGAGCATAAAGACCAAGCGACCTTTGGCATAAGAGCGCGCCAAAAATATGCGCATGACATTAATACCCGCATTATCCTACGGAAAAATTCCTTTAGAAGGTTAAAGGAACGTCAGGCGACGCCATAATTTAGTCTCATATTTACGTCGATAATTAAAAGACTTCGTTAACTCAAGTCTGTTGACGTAACTGGGGAGAAAACAGATACAACAAGCACCGGGGAATAAACAACAGAAGTTCCTGCATCGGTTAATGATCGATTGACCTTTTGTTGCCTGAAATCGGGGATGATGTTGAAAAGAGCATCACGTGACGCCACTCTTAATTAGTGTGGTTTTAACACCTGACATTTTGATTATGAAATAAATAATACGTCTGAGGTATAACCTTTTTTAATCATTACAATTCAGCGTTTTGAATTTTATTAAGTATATAATTCCTGATAAGCAGAAATGCCATATGCTTGACTCCATTAGTACCACAAGCTTCAGATTCTTGGCTGTACCGTTGTGGGACTAGTGAATTTCTTTCTGGATACCAGTAGATTTACTGTAACCTCATGAGCTAGGTAAAAATTGTTAAAATAACGGTTTCTTGTTCCAGCAACTGTGATTCAACCATATTTAGGGAGTAGGGAGGAGTAAGGAGGAGGAGTTATAACCGGTTTGGCTGCTGCTGTCTCCCCAGACTCGCTCCTTGTTTACCGATGGTTTCCCCTTCATTGTCTGCGGGTGTGAGTTATCTCGGGGTAGCTTGGGGAACCTCTTCATGAACAACGTTCCATTTCTAGCAGTTAATCATTTTTGTATTTTGCTTTTTCCTAAACATTCTTATTATCGTTTTATGTTCTACTGTGCATAATCTTTGAGAGACGGTTGTACGCCGGTTCTAGTTATGTCGGAGAGATGTTAAATAAGCCATTTTTCATCCTTGAGGAGAGAAAAAGTAAAAAGAAAAAAGTCCCAACAAAAGGATTTTATTCTCCAAACAAAAACCTGAGCTGGAAATTTGGCGCAAATGAATGAATGCACCCGAAGCCAACACAAAAAAAGACCATTTTTCTAGACCATAGTCGAGCTTTGTGCGCCAACGCCCTTGCACTTAGGGAAGGTAAATCCTTCATGCGTCCGGATTAGAGCGACAAAGAGCTCAGCTTCCCTCTCTATAAAATGCGAAATGTAATCAAGGCTCTATTTTGCAGTGTGTGCGTGGAGGGTTCATCTTGTTACCGAAATACAAAGAGCGAACCATTAAGTAAACGCCGCGTTATAATATTCCGCGGCGGAAACAGGACGGGTAATGTAGGGAGTTCATGACCGCGACAGCTGCACAATAGACCTATAACGGAGGAATTTAACAATAGATTTAAACAATATAACAGCCACAAATTAGTCCTATAACGGGGCCTTTAAACGTCAAATATAAGGACCATAACAGCTACAGAGTAGACGTATAATGGAGGAACATAACATCAGATTTAAGCAGTACAACAGCTACGGGGACAGTGGCTCTACACAGGTTTGTTCCATATTAATAGGGTTTTATCTTCTGAGTAATAATAATAATTATATGTTTTATAAAGTAATTAACAAGAACCAGGACTTTGAAATACTGTTAAAATAGATTAAAGAATTTATGTCCCTACATAATACTCGTATATAAAACTACATAAAATACTTATATACAAAAATAAAAAAAACTAATGTTGGAATTCTAAAACATACGAATATCATTTTCCTTCACGAAAAAAGTTTTGAAAAGTCGCTGAACACAAATTTGTATACAGAACGAATTATTATATATCTGAACGGCGAGACTGTTCATGGTGTGATGTCTTCAGAATACATAATTATGTGTCATGACGTTCGTAAATGAAAGAGAACATTTTGCGGAAGGAAAATGTTATGGCTCTGTTACCCGTAACAAAATCAGATAAGTTCAAATATTGTAGACGAAATATCGCTACCTGTAATTATCTCAGATACACATGAAACATTAATGATTTTATGCCACAACCTACTTTATAACAGGGTTCTTCTACTGGAAGATACGCTAGCATGATTTAATATACGCTCGTGTGCAGAACAAAACGTTATGTGTGTGTGTATATATATATATATATATATATATATATATATATATATATATATATATATATATATATATATATATATTAATGCTCGTCTTTGTAGAAATATAAACATTTTAGTAGACCTCATTTTCCAGCAATACGACATTTCCTTTGGACGTAGTTAATTTGTGCATTTCATGCCGGCTAATTACTTTCTGTTTACGTTGAATAAGCCTCCCCATGACTTTGTACGCTCTTAAATGTAAATAACATGCATAAACATATTACATGGAATTACTCCAACACTGCTGTACTCCATGGAAACGTAATTATAATGTGTCTATTTATTATACGACGTCATATTAGAATGATGAGATATGGGAGGCAATAAACGGTGATTTTAAATTAGAATTCATGTCACGAAATGATTATTACTCGTGATCAAGAACATTAACATCGTAACACTGAACATCCTACTGTAAGCAAGAGTGGTGGGTCCTCTGTAAAACTATAGTTCTTTTGACTTATAATATATACGAAACAATCACAATACTCTCTCACGCAATCAACAGGTAGAGACAGAAGCGTCAACAGGTAAATATAGAATGGCGTGATAACAAACAAGCGTTGGCCTTAATTAATTATAAATTAAAATTACTGCGTTATTCCGCCCTCCACAACATTAAAGGTATACTTGACTTCTACTAATGTCTCCAGCATTCAGTACGTAAACAAAAATGGAATTTGGCGTAATATTACGAACTTAATTTCACAGGACACTCCCTTCCGAGAGAGGCGTTTTAGTTATGTAATTTCAGTACAGCAGATTTAAGCTGTGATATCGCGCAAACATTTTGAACTCAAGTGTGGAGTTTTTATGACATGACAATTCAGGCGCAAGATTAGATTAGATTTCATCTCGCCGTTTCACGACGTGATATTTCAAGGTTACGTAACTTCGTTAGAATAAGTTTTCATTATACTTAAATATTCACGTTTAACCCGTGTTCTTAAATATTGAATGGAAGTGTACATAACTCGAAATAATTATTATTTATGTTGAAGATATCGCCGTGGCTATACACTTCACAGATATAATTGGAGATGCTGAGATATCGCCAGATTGCAAAATCGCAAGCGACCGGAAATTCACACACACACACACACACACACGCAGAAGACATACACGCACACAAACACACACACAACATATATTTATATATATAATATTTTTCTGACACATCAGGATCGAACCCAGGTCTTTCAGTTGAAAGCAGCTAGCTTGCCCAGGTAACTCCTTGTATGCAGTGGCCCTCAGGTTCCAACTTCTTTTATGACTCGTATGTGAGCCAGAAATTTATTTCTGTTCCACACGTGATTGTGTGTTGATTATTTCTATATATATATATATATATATATATATATATATATATATATATATATATATATATATATATATATATGTGTGTGTGTGTGTGTGTGTGTGTGTGTGTGTGTGTTTGTCAGCTTGTCAGTATCCTAGCACTTCGGGCTTTGTTGTTAGTTATGGGTGTAAAGTCATTTCTTACTTAGAGTTTCTCAAGTGTATCTTTTTGGCGATGTCTTGAATCGTCCCCCAAAAATGAAAAAATTGTTGTTAATGGAATTAGTGAATTCAGTTCTCTCTCTCTCTCTCTCTCTCTCTCTCTGTTGTGGAAGTGTTCTGCACAGGGCGTTCATCCCCAATTCAGGAATTCCAACGGGAATGTGACCATTGTGTTGTTTATTTTCTCAGGAATGACTCCCCCCCTCTTAGAGGAAACTGCTTCACGTTGAATATATACGTAAATACATTTCTAGTAATATATAACTTTGAAAAGTGAACTTCTGTATATCGTGTAATAATTGAAATACACAGCAGTGCACAGCATGAACAGGAATGCTGTGCTTAGGGTGAGATATATCAAAATACGCCAAGATTCAGTTTAAACGCCTGGGTGGGAATTGCAGAGACTGGAATGTGCCTTAGATTCCCAGAATGCAATGCTTGGTTGAAAATAAACAGCTAAACGTGAGTGTTAGATATAATAATAGTTTACTTAATGCAGGACGTAATCTTGGAATGTCGCTTTGTAAAACAGTGAAATGAAACTTAGTATTACTACTGAATTGTAATATCATGAAATTCTATACTTGAAAGAAAAGTGGTTGTTCACAATATCTTCATAGTTTAAATCTATTGTCCTGGAATGACATATAAATCGTATCTCTTGGAAGAGAGAGCCTTGAGACCTTAAGGCCTTAATATTACGCCGAAAACCATTTTTGTTTACAGACTGAATACTGGAGACATCAGTAGAAATCAAGTATACCTTTAATGTTGTGAAGGGCGGAATAACAAAGTAATTTTACCTGATAACTAATGAAAGCCAACGTTTGTTTGTTATCACGCCATTCTATATTTACCTGTTGACGCCTCTGTGTTTACCTGTTGATTGCGTGAGAGAGTATTGTAATCATTTCGTACATTACAGTTAAAAAACAACTGTAGCTTTACAGATCACCTTCCGTCCTTGTTTATTGTAGGATGTTCGATGTTATGATGTTAATGTTCTTGATCACGAGTAATGATCATTTCGTGACTTGAATTCCAGTTTAAAATTACCGTTTATTGTCTCTCATATCTCATCATTCTAACATGACGTCGTGTGATAAATAGAGATATATTTTAATTACGTTTCCACGAAGTACAGCAGTGTTGGAGTAATTCCATGTAATGTGTTTATGCATGTTATTTACATTTAAGAGCGTACAAAGTCATGGGGAGGCTTATTCAACGTAAACAGAAAGTAATTAGCCGGCATGAAATGTACAAATTAACTACGTCCAAAGGAAATGTCGTGTTGCTGGAAAATGAGGTCTACTAAAATGTTTATATTTCTACAAAGACGAGCATTAATAATTATATATATATATATATATATATATATATATATATATATATATATATATATATATATATATATATATATATATATATTACTATTCTGCACACGAGCGTATATCAATCATGCTAGCGTATCTTCCAGTAGAAGAACCCTGTCATAAAGTAGGCTGTGGCATTAAATAACTAATGTTTCAGGTGTATCTGAGATAATTACAGGTAGCGATATTTTATTTATATACAGTATTTGAACTTAACCTCATTTTTTTTACGGGCAACGAAGTCATCGCATTTCCCTTCCCGTAAAATGTTATCCTTCGCCTACGAATATCATTATTACATAATTATGTATTCCGAAAATGTCCGGCCATAAATAGTCGCCTTTTAGTTTTAACATTCGTTCTGCATAAAAATTTGTGTTCAGCGACTTTTGAAGAAAACTTTTCCGTGTAGGGAATGGTATGCGTATGTTTCTGAACTCCCACGTTATGTTTTGGACTTTTGTGTGTATATATGTATATATATACACGATATGTGTGTGTGTGTTTTATGTGGTGTCTGTACATGAGTATTATGCGGGGCACATGCGTTTGTTAATTTAATTTTAATAGTATTTCATGTGGCTGTATTTTTATTAATCACTTCATGAAAAAATTTGTTATTATTATTATTATTATTATTATTATTATTATTATTATTATTATTATTATTATTATTTTGGCTTGTTCTTATTAATTACTTCGTAAAAAATATTATTATTATTATTATTATTATTATTATTATTATTATTATTATTATTATTATTATTATTATTATTATTATTATTGTTGTTGTTGTTCAGAAGATAAACCCTTATGTGGAACAAACCTGTAGGAGCCACTGACCCTGTAGCGGTTGTACTGCTTAAATCATTTGTTAAATTCCTCCGATATAGGTCTAATTTGTAGCTGTTACGGTCCTTATATCTGACGTTTAATGGCCCCGTTATAGGACTAATTTGTGGCTGTTATATTGCTTAAACCTATTGTTAAATTCCTCTGTTATAGTTCTAAACGGTCTTCATATTTGATGTTTAAAGGCCCCGTTATAGGACTGATTTGTGGCTGTTATATTGCTTAAACCTATTGTTAAATTCCTGCGTTATAGGTCTAATGCGTAGCTGTCGCGGTCATGAACTCTCCTGTTTCCGCCGCGGAATATTATAACGCGGCGTTTACTTAATGGTTCGCTCTTTGTATTTCGGTAACAAGGTAATCCCTCCACGCACACACTCCAAAATAGAGCCTTGATTACATTTCGCATTTTATAGAGAGGGAAGCTGAGCTCTTTGTCGCTCTAATCCGGACGCATGAAGGATTTACCTTCCCTAAGTGCAAGGGCGTTGGCGCACAAAGCTCGACTATGGTCTAGAAAAATGGTCTTTTTTGTGTTGGCTTCTTGTGCATTCATTCATTTGCGCCTGATTTCCGGCTCAGGTTTTTATTTAGGGAATAAAGTCCTTTTGTTGGGACTTTTTTTCTGCAAGGGTGAAAAATGGCTTCATTTAACAACTCTCCGACGAAACTAGAACCAGTGTAGAATCTACTCTCTCAGATTTGGTTGGTTAGGACATATACTGAATTTAAAGAATGGTAATGAAAAAGCAACGTAAAAAGAGATGAAATAATATAAATGAATTGGTGTTTACGAAGAGAATGATCAAATTATCCCGAGATAACTCAGACCCGCAGAAACTGCAAGGGAAACCATCGGTAAACATGAGCGTGTTTGGGGAGGTAACAGCAAGCCTTCCTCCTCCTCCTCCTCCTCCTCCTCCTCCTCCTCCTCCTCCTCCTCCTCCTCCTCCTCCTCCTCCTCCTCCTCCTCCTCCTCCTCACCCAGATCAAGATCTCTTTGAAAACCTTTCAACAGAATGCAAGCCATGTGGCCCACCTTTGGCGTTAAGATTTTCGTAATTATGTACCGCTGACGTTTGCGCAAAGCCTTTTAACTGACAAACAACCCCACCCGAAAAGATAATTCCCAACAACTTTGGCATCTTAGTTAGAATAATCTTAGTTTAGTTTGTATATAATATGAAAAGCTGGATTCTTTTTTATTAATTTTTGTTTTCATTTATACGAACAGATTAATGTGGAACATGCAGATTACTAATGGCTATTAAATTGCTAAACAATCTTCGAAAAAATAGAATGTCTGCGTCTGGAGGGAAATGAGAGCAAGAAAGATTAAAATAAAGATTTTGTGAAGGAATATATGTGTAAGGAATATGGTTGAATCATTGCCTGTAAAGAAGCCGCTAAAGGAATAATTTCACGTTAATCGTGAAGGTACAGTAATTCGACTGGTGGTATCCAGACAGAAAGTCAGTAGTCCCTTAACAGTAAAACAAAGGTTCTGAAGCATGTGGTACTAGTGTTTTTTTTTTTTTTTTTTTTTTTTTTTTTTTTTTTTTTTGTAGTTGCAGGAATCATTAATAATAATATCTAGCTCTCTGGCTGCATTAGGTGGCACATTTGTCAGTGCGGAAAAGAAAACGTGGAGTTAAGTATGACAAATTTTTGCTCATCAGGAAAGAATACTTAATGAAAATGATGATTTCTATTGGTAAAAAAAAACTAACACTTATATTATTTATTCTGTAAAGAAATTGTTAGTTCCTGTCAGTTACAGCATCGTCACTTGAAAATGATTTCGGTTAAGAAATAATTAGCTGATATGGAAGAGAGAGTAAGTTTGAAATTTCATTTTCTATTTAAATTACAACAGTAAAGGAATCTTTCTAAACATCACAAGTTTCTGTCTTTTTTTATATACAGCAACAAGCCAGAGAGAGAAAGAGAGAGAGAGAGAGAGAGAGAGAGAGAGAGAAGCGTCTCCATGGTATTAAAACCTCACTAATCGAGAGTGACGTCACGTGGTGCCCTTGTCATCGTCGTGCCCGATTTCAGGCAACAAAAGGTAAATCGATCATTAACCGATGCAGGAACTTCTGTTTTTTCCTCGGTTACGTCAACAGACTTGAGTTAACGGCGTCTTTTAATTATCGACGTAAATATGAGACTAAATTATGACGTCGCTTGACGTTCCTTTAACCTTTTGAAGGAATTTTTCCGTAGGATAATGTAGGTATTAATGTCATGCGCATATTTATGGCGGGCTCTTATGCCAAAGGTCGCTTGGTCTTTATGCTCCTCCCTCGAACTCTTATGTAGCCTCTCTCTCTCTCTCTCTCTCTCTCTCTCTCTCTCTCTCTCTCTCTCTCTCTCTCTCTCTCTCTCTCGCTCGTTTAGTTAGCTCCTCCCTCGAATTTTATGTAGGCAAGTGATCAGCCGAGGTTTATATCTGTTCATAACTGAAAACATTTGTTTGCGTCTTATTCTCTCTCTCTCTCTCTCTCTCTCTCTCTCTCTCTCTCTCTCTCTCTCTCTCTCTCTCTCTCTCTCTCTCTCTCTGAGTGGTCGTTTCTGTCCTATTTGTTTTAGATTGCATTTCGTGAAAATATCTGCCTTTCGTGACTCCTGCATTAAAGTATTTAGAGTCTTTTATGTGTAATCAGAGTTTTAACTGAGAAAACAGAGAATCGTATCATGTGAGCACGCATTCCTTTCAGCAAGATCTCGTGTGTACCTGGTTACACTGCATTGTGTGTTTGTTTTGACCTTATTGTATGTAATTCTATTTTTGTTTATATAAGCATTGCTGCTGCAGCAGCATAATTAGCTATTAGCGTTGCTCAAAACATTCCCTTTTTTTAATGATAGCCGAAGCGTTGTTGTCTTGGAAAATAGACTTAAAAAACAGAATGCATGAAAGTCATTAAAATAGCGACCTCAGTGGGTCTTTACATATATTAGACCGATGCGCAATAAACGTAAGATGGAAACTTGTTTAGTCTCATGGCCTTTAAAAATATATAGAACTGCCGGGAAGAGTATTTATTATAGATTCCAAAGCCATGAATGATTTTATTGCATATTAAGCTGTCGTTTCAACTAACCACCTGAGAACGGTTCAGATGTGACGGTCCATTAGCTAAATACCTAGACCAACTTTGCTGGAGATGTTACTT
Source organism: Macrobrachium rosenbergii (assembly GCF_040412425.1). Taxonomy (NCBI): domain Eukaryota; kingdom Metazoa; phylum Arthropoda; class Malacostraca; order Decapoda; family Palaemonidae; genus Macrobrachium; species Macrobrachium rosenbergii. The sequence continues at coordinate 14,293,525 of NC_089780.1, forward strand.
CCAGGAAATCCTCCACCGCTTTCATTGTTGATTACTTACAGTGACATTCTCGTTTAATTGAATTAGAATCTCACGAGGAAAATGCTTGGACGTAAGCGCATAAGAGTATTTTCGCAGCGTCTCTAATTGGCCAAATGTCTGTCTTCAAAAATCGCCTTACGTCTGAATGAAGATTCAGTAATCGGCCAAAGTGCATCGCGGACGGCAGACTTTGCACGAGCTCACTCATTCATAATAAACAAGCAAACATGGAGATTTATAAGCAAACAAACAGCTGAACAAGCAAAGAGGCAAAACAAGCAAACGAGAGACCACTGACTTCTGACCTGGGAATTCCCGGCTCTTCGTCAAAACCTCTTTATTTCCCGAAGCTCTTAGGAAGAAGAAGAAAGAATTGCAGTGACTGTCATTAGGGGCAGTTGCACTTGTGCATGAATGATGCTCCTGACATCAATCAGTACATCACGAATACCTAGAAACGTTAAAGAGTGACGTCACGGGGACGCCATTATCTTTTCATGAAATTGGCATCAAAGGGTTCGTGCGTCGATGGTGGAGTGACCTTTGGTGGCGACCTGACGCCGAGTGGAAATAATGGACACTCGTCAAGCTTAGTTGTTGCAGTAAATGTTGCTTTGCTGTGCTTGTACTTACTGCGTGCGTTGTGTTAGAAATGCTGCATGATGAGTCTGAAATGAAAAGTAGAAATTCGAGGTAAGTTGGACTATTCGTGACGATGTTAGGTTTATGTAGCTGCTGTGATGTTCTGTCAGTTTTTCAATGTTTGTGATGTTGATTGCTGCCTTGTTATCACACACACACACACACACATATATATATATATATATGAAATACAGCGAGAAGCATAGTTTTTCTCATCGCTTAAATATCAGTGACTGATACAACATTTCAGAGAATCATGAACTGTACATAATCCTTAAGAACAGTAAACATAGCAACGTTGGCCAGAGTATAGCCACATCGAGCGATGCCCCTTGTTTATGTCCGGTATATTCCAGACACAACTGGATTATATCATCAAAGCGCTTAGCTTTCCGCTCTATAAAATGTGAGTGTAATTATGGCTGTGATCTGTCTTTATGTCACGGTTTTTAATGCTGAGAGACAGATAGGAAAGTAATTAAACAGGTTTTGTGACAGCAGTGAAGTCCTGGAAAATAAATACAGTTAGGACGTATACTTCCGCTGACAGCTTCAGAAGAAGTGAAGGTTTTTGCCCATACTTATTCGTGTCTATCAGTCAGCGTTTTGACTAAACGTATCGAGAACTGATGGACGAATGTTAGTTAAATTTTGTGGACACATTAAAGGGAGGTTATGACTTTGTGGTTTAGAAGCATTACGCAAAAAGTTAAATGAAGACATTTACGAAAATGCTCCCAAAGGTGGCCTCAGCTCCTGGCAATGTGACAAAATTGTGACGCCGTAGGATGGTCATGCCGTCAGTGCACCTTTTGCGGTGCACTGTAGGCAATACTTAAGGTTCTTTGCAGCATCCCGTCCTTAGACCCCTAGCTGCAACCCCTTTCATTCCTTTTACTGTACCGCCGTTCATATTCCCTTTCTTCCATATTACTTTTCATCCTCTCAAAACTATGTCAATTTCTGTTTCAATGCTGAATGACCTCATAAGTCCCAGCGATTGGCCTTTGGCCTAAATTCTATATTCTGTTTTATTCTTTCTCAAAATTATTATTATAAACTCAGAAACGTGTATATGCTCAATTTACTGAATTTATCAGAGCCATAAATTAAAAACTATTGAGTTACATTTCCACGTCCCCTCACGTAGAACTGAACCTTTGAGTCGACAGAACCCAGCTCTGATCTGTGCATAAATAACAAGAACATCGACAGAAAAATAAACTAGTCCATCAATCAGGCAACCTCAGCTGAGTAGATGAATGGTTCGCCACGTGCAAATCATCCATCCCAGATTAAGGTTGTCATAACTTGTCTAACACTGCATTCATCTCTCGCTGCCAGAGCTATGCAGTTTAGGTTCGTCGTCACTCTCACTGAACCCTTTTGATTACAGATGGCTTTTCGTTACTCACGTGCAACGATATTTTTATGTACATATTATTTATGTGTACTTGTACATATGCACACGTACATTGAGAGAGAGAGAGAGAGAAGAAGAATATAATACTTGTGTCGTCACTATCACTGAACGCTTTTGATTACAAATGGCTTTTCGTTACTCACGTGTAACGATATTTTTATGTACATATTATTTATGTGTACTTGTACACATGCACACATACAGAGAGAGAGAGAGAGAGAGAGAGAGACTTCGCCTTATATGATACGTGAAAGAATATATTACTATGAAACCCAATGATAGAAAAGGTTAAAGTCATAAGTGTAGACATTATATTCAAACTGTCGAGATTCGATAGAACGTGGATCCTGCTCTGTAGAACTCGAACTACAGTCAAGGCTGTGTATTGGGCTGCATAATTAGTTTGTTTAGTAGATGGAAGCCTTAAAGAAAGTTGTGCCAGTAGGGAGATAACTAGCTTGTTTATTGTAGCGTTTCCAGCTGAGTGAACAAAGCAACAGCCATTTTTCTCTCTGTCATGTTTTTAATCAAGGTAGTTGTAGAAGTATTCAAGAATATGGCAAGACATCCTTTTTCGGGTGTATTAAGATGTGGAATGAAACAGCGGAAGAATTCTCTCTCTCTCTCTCTCTCTCTGTCTTTGACATTCAGAAACAGCTTCCGTAAGGGTTGGTGGATTTGGTTAGTACATGAAAAAACTGCTACTGGTACAAATAATAATAATAATAATAATAATAATAATAATAATAATAATAATAACGAATAAGTTTTGTGTCGTTATACTCAAATTAGAAAATTTAATTTAAAGTTCAATGTTTTTTTCGTAAATTTATAAATGGACGCAGGCAAACACAAAGTGCAGCATAACGATGCTACATAATCAAAACAAATGAAGTTCGTATGAAACCCGGGGTATCTTTTTAGGAATTAACTTAGGCTGTAATGAATACAAACGATGGAACTTGTTGCACAAACGGCTAACATCAACTGATATATAAAATTTATGTCTTGTTTTACATATACATTTATTCTGAAAGAAGTTGTGGAGAGGAAATTATTTGGAGGCGACGGCAAAAATCAGGTTACTTTATTTCCTATGGGAACGTTCTTTTAGGAAAATGCATATGATTTGCTAATCTGCATCCTAAGCCTTAAATCACTATCGCAGTTATCAACTGGTTAATGAACTCGTGAATGGCGATTAGCGAAACGGAAGGAATCGCGTTAAGAGTAGATGAAAATTATGAAATATTTGGGTTAAATACCAATAATCCGAAAAAATATGCTTTAATCGTTAAATTTCAAAGACGAAGCCGCGGTCGCTCCCGGGAAATCGGACGATTAAACTCACTTTAGGCGAACGGGGCAATTTTCGCCTCGGGCGGGAAATGACTCTCTTCCCCTTTTCTCGATCGAGCAGCCAAAGGGATTTGTCAGTTTGTTCGGTAAATATTTATGGTCAAAGAAGTCAATCACATACATCACCCCCCTTCCCCATTCGACTTTTTTTTGTATTTTTATTTTCTTCAATCTTATTTCAAACAGGAAACTTTACCGGGATGAAAGGAAGTTAGAGTTTTTTTTTCTGATGTAAGTATTTATGGAGAATTATTTTTTGTGTGGTTTTTTGAATGGAAGTCTAATGGATTTTATTTTTTTATAGTTTTTTGTGTTAGTTTGAGTTTAACTTATTAGGGATAAGGGTTAAATACTTGCGTTATTGTTTGAAGTTTATGTGTATGTGTGTATATATATATATACTGTATATATATATACAGTATATATATATATGTGTGTGTGTGTGTGTATGAATGTTTGTGTATGTGTATGGGTATACTGTATATATATATATATATATATATATATATATATATATATATATATATACTCGTATATATGCACATAGTTATATATAAATATATTTATTTATTTATTATTTATATTTTACATATGGTACTTTAAACTAATGACCTACGTTTCTAAAAAAGCTTATCATCAACTTGCAATGGAATGATTAGTACATATTTCACAAGACAACATACATGAGTAGTAATATATTCTCGAATATAATTTTACATATTTTTATTTCAAAATCTAAAGTATATAAAACATTTCTCTGCCTCGGATATTTCTGCGAGTTTCCCCTTTCCCGAGACTTCTTAGAGAGCCCACGGGAAGTAGAAGTAATAACTGCCATTAATTGCAGCCTGTAATGTCACGTGACATCAACAGCCAATCAGCGCGCGAGTTTCCTGAGTCACGTGACCGTCATGCGGTGCGTGTCATGTGGTTATGTGTTATTAACTCATGGATGATGGAAATCGTTGGGGATTACTCGAGCCTGTCTATCATTAGAGAGGGATCGCGCTAGATTGTCTAGTTTTACAGAAGGGCCAAATCTATACGTCTGAAGCCTGAACTAGTTTTGGAAGGGTTTTAAAGGTATACTGGACCATCCGGGTCTGTTGAAAATTTAAGGAGGGGAGGTGGGAGGGGAGGGGAGGGTGAAAGGATATGGAGATGGGGAAGGGGTGGGGGAGGAGAGGGGAAGGGGAAAGTCTGCAGGCAGCACCAGCCACTTTTAACTTACGGTGTGCAAACAAACAAACAAACATCTCAGAGTTTTGGTATTGTATAGATCAGTTTATAAACAGCCTAAAAGCAAATATATAGTGACATGCATTATACAGAGTCAAGGTGTATTAGTTCATAAAAAGGATTAAAAAATACAGTTGCATACACTACAAAAAAATTAAGGTATATCAGTTCAAGAAAAGGATAAAAACAAATAGTCACATCCACTACACAGAGTCAAGGTGTATCAGTTCATCAAAAAGGATAAAAAATACATCTTTATTCGTCCATATTTGAATTTTCACTCTGCATATGTTCCTTCCATGACAGCGTATTGAACCTGGCCCATTCCTATTTGTGATACTCATTTTCTTCTTTATCAGACTTAATTTTTCAGATCGCGCTTTAATTTCGTAACGCATTTCGTTAGGCCATGTGCTAGCCAGTTTCGCTATCCGCGGCCGTACGTGACCGTACGTAATGCGGTGTGAAAGAGGTGTACGTAAAAGAGGTCTTCCTTTCACATGACCCACGCCTCTCTCTCTCTCTCTCTCTCTCTCTCTCTCTCTCTCTCTCTCAAAAAGAAAAAGTGTCCAGATAGCAGTCGTTATCGTAGCCGGATTTACCTCTCTCTCTCTCTCTCTCTCTCTCTCTCTCTCTCTCTCTCTCTCTCTCTCTCTCTCTCTGGGGGGAAGGGGCTTTGTGCAAATGTTGTCCCCTTTTCGAAAAATGAAATTAGGATATTTGAAATTTCATGTCGATCTTCGAATGATTTCTCTTACATTGAAACTTTAAAATTATCATGGCTGCTTCTGTTGCATTTCTCCCCATCATGACTTCTCCAGAGTTGTTTTCCTTTTTAATTAAGTCTGAATCCGTCAGAAAAGTATTTGATTTTTATGACAGATTGACGGGTTATTCGTCTTTTGCTTTGTGTACGGTATTGGCGATCATTCAGTATTATTGCTTTAACTTTTTATTCATTTTGTCAACTTTTGGTGATAATACTTAACCCCATCTTAATGCGTTACACACCTGTGCCTTCATAATTTTTCCTCTCATTTATCAATAGCCGTCTCAAGAAGGCAGTTTTTTTCCCGTATTTTTTACTTATGCTTCAGCTGTTGCTGAAACGTTAATGATTATTTGTGTATTTGGCGGGTGGGGGGTGGCGGGTCGTCCTGAATCTTAACGCACGAACTGCTTTAAAATTCGTCCTTCCATTTGTCTCGCGTATTATTTCCTTTTCTCTTTTCACCTTTTTTTGTTTCCACTGTCCTGCATTCATCATTATTCTATTTGGTCGCCGACTGTCATCTTGGCCTTTCCGTGTTTTCTGTAATTCTTTATCATCCGGCGTAGCTGACGTAAGATTATTGATGGGTTAATAATCTCTTTATGGGCCAATGGAATCCCTCCTGTCCATATTGGCAAGAATTTACAGCTTCTTATACCATTTTCGTTTAATATATTAAACGAGAGGAATGTTCATGGGAATCTTTGTACATTTTTTTAAAACTACTTAGTTGCTCAAAAATCTACATAAACCTAGATAGATATTAGGAGGTTCTGAAGTTCAAGCCGCTATAGTATATACATACACATATATATTTTTATACATACATACACACACAACACGTACACATATATACACAATTTATTACACCTCTCAAGGGTTATCGGGTATTTGCACCTCAACATGATCCGATTATGGAGGAAATTTATCGTGCTGAATTGTGAGAAATGTTATGAAGTGTGACAAGATAATACCATGTACAGCTCACTTTGTGTTTCTGCGCAGTTTCGCTCCTCCTTTGATCCTGTGCATTTGCCTCGTTTTAAATTCACCGTGGACGGAATGCAGAGAGAGATGTTAAGTTCCTCTTCTCTCTCTCTCTCTCTCTCTCTCTCTCTCTCTCTCTCTCTCTCTCTCTCTCTCTCACACACACACACACCCAGGCATACGTACACTAAGTTGTTTATCTCTCTCTCTCTCTCTCTCTCTCTCTCTCTCTCTCTCTCTCTCTCTCTCTCTCTCTCTCTCTCTCACACACACACACACACATACACAAACACAGGCATACGTACAGTAAGTTTTTGTATTTCTCTCTCTCTCTCTCTCTCTCTCTCTCTCTCTAAGCACACACATACACACACAGGCATACGTACGAATAGTTGTTTATCTCTCTCTCTCTCTCTCTCTCTCTCTCTCTCTCTCTCTCTCTCTCTCTCTCTCTCTCTCTCTCTCTCACACACACACACAGACACATTCTTACACTAAGTTGTTAATTAACTCCAAAATGGATGCCCTTTAATAAATGTAGTTTATCTGTACCTCCAGAATTCCTTATCACAAAGATCTATAATTTTATACCTTAACATTCTTTATTTATGAACGATATTGAAACGTCAACTCCCTATCTATTTTAATATTCAACTCTCTCTCAATCAATCCTGGTCAGCAGTTTAAACCCTGTTATCGGGATCCCGACAGACAAAGTTTGACCCGCCACTTGTGTAGGCCGCATATCATTAGCGGTCCCGCTAATGATTAATTTGTAACTCCCCCCGCTTACGTAGGCGTGGATTGCCGTCCATATTAAAAGATAATCCGTTTCATTAATCGTTAATGGTAGGCAGGTATGCAGTCAGCAGAGTGATGTTGTTTAGTAATTTGTTAGGCGGCTAATTGGACTGGAATTTGTATAGCCTTCGTTTTCCGTGGTCGATTCATATTGGGGTTATTTTGGGATAAATTGGTTTCTCCCGTAATAATATTCGTGTTATTATTGTACATGTAATTGATTCGTCCGCAGGCTAACGTTGCCCTCGTATCTTTTTTTTTTTTTTTTTTTTTTTACATTTCCTGTGACTTTGTAAACTGAGATTCAGTTCTGTCGTTCAGTTTGACAGCGTCGAATTTTTGTCGAAAAAATTTGATTTATATTTAAAATCTATTTTTATGGTGTAATTCTGTGTTTCAATTAAAGTGACTCGGTGTTGATCATTTTTTATTCCCGTTAGCCCATACGGAAATTACTTTATGTTTTTATTGTCCTCAATTCTTCAGAATACCCTACACACTAAGTCATGTTTTTGCGCGTGACAAGACTTAATTTGTTCGCGTTAGCTATATTTAATTAGATTTAGCAACAATATGTGTAGAAGTAATTTCATCGCGTAGGATTATAAGAATGATTTTAGTTACAACGGTGATTCTTCCCTTCTTATTCCCATTCATTTATTTGTATAGTATTGATTTCGAAAAGGTGCCCAATCTCTCTTTCCTTTCCGTCATCTCATTCTTACGAAGAGAAAGCGCCTAGATCATTTCAAACCCTACGATAGACAGATAAGAGAAATTGCGTTTAACCAGGACGCTAAAAAAAAAAAAAAAAAAAAAAAAGACGTGGAAAAAACTGAAGCCCTTTTTCATCCCTACTTGCCATACCACCTGATTACCTGCTCGCGACTGTAAAAGTGACTTGTTGAAGTATAATAAAAAAAGAGAGAAACGTCGCGAGGTCCAGAATGTCTGTGAAATACAAGTCCCAATCGGTCGCGGCCTCACAGGCCGTGGACAAAAGAAATCTCTTTGAAATGCAGCGCATGCAGGAAAAGGTTTCGGAAAATGGGATCATTCGGGCATTTGGAAAACCGAATGCAGGGGATTTAAGCAAGGGAATAAACAGGGTTGGGATTATCAAAATGAAATTCAAGGAAATAAAGCGGCGTCGGTCTGGTGGGTGTTTATGAATGTGATTCATAGAAATGTTTAATTTCTATTTTGTTTGGTGTTTTTACCTTATAAAATGGTCACCAGACTCTAGATCAGAAATAGTGCGTGATTATAAGCTATGCTTTCTTACAGAAATGGCTTTATTTGAAATAAATAATGACGTCAGAGATAGATGAGAATTATGGCAAGTTGGTGATGATAATATCACCAAAACTTCCAGTTAAATATCTTCCTAGATTCGGTTCATTATACGTAAAAGGAAGCAGCCTGGTTGGGGCTGTTTTAGCAAGTGGGAAAAGACCTGATCTCTTTGTTCGTTTAAGCCAGTGATTTTCAGTTCTGAGGGGGTCATGTCACAGACATCTTCAAAACAGTATTTAAAAAATGAAAAATCATTTACATTAACTGCAGGCCAGTGCTTCCTTTCATAAATGGAAATGTATTACTAATAAAGTGCTCTGAAAAATAATTCATAAACGAAAATGTAAAACTAATAAAGCATTCTGAAAATGCTTTATAATAATTCTATTATCATCATTAAACATTTCTGAAGGGTAGTGGGCCATGAGTATTTAGGGATGCCAAAAATGGGCCATGGGCACAAGAAGGTTGAAAACCACTGGGTTAAGCAATAGCTGGAGAAGTATTTACCTCTAAAAGGTGTATTGAGGACCACCAAAACTAGGTAGAAACTTAAGAAAATTGGTAGAGTGGCTGACATAGGAAGCTTTGATGAAATATGGTTGCTAGACGCCACGTAGAATATGAAGTGGGTAATCTAGTGAGCCTTTTTTATTATATTTAGAAATAATATGTATAGCAGTACGTTCATCGCACAGAATTATAAGAATGACATGATGAGCTTTCCTTTCTTGATTCCTAATGCTTGTTGTTGACTAAGCTAATACTTCCAGATTTCTCATCTTCCTTAGCTGTATAAAGATTCTTTGTTTGCAGTCACTATCTGATGTGATTTCATTTTTAAGTCCACCCTTAAGAAAAGGAAAATGGAAGTGACGGCTTTTTTTTTTTAGTAAAATCAAAAATACTTCTTTAGAAGAAAATACCTTTTGTGATATAATAAGGAAAATTCGTTCGCTAGATCATACATGATTAATAACTTCTTTTGCTAGGTCATACATTCGATTTTTAAACCATATTTAGTTCATTTTAGACTGACGGCTGTTTAAAACATTTCTTCGTCGACATCTCTCGCTGGATTTTTTAAAAAGTCTTAAAGTCTTGTCTTGTGTGGGAAAGAATACTACACATTTCTCATTTCATTATTCTTACAAATTTTCCATTTTCCTTTTGCTCCGTAGGGGGTTAGTACCGTCAGTGCATCCCACAAGGCACACTGTAAGTATTGCTTAAGGTTCTTTGCAGCGTCCCTTCGGCCATTAGCTGCAACCCCTCTCATTCCTTTTACTGTACTTCCATTCATATTCCCTGTCTTCCATCGTACTTTCCACTCTCTCCTAACAATTGTTTCATAGTGCAACTGCGAGGTTTTCCTCCTGTTGCACCTGTCAAACCTTCTCTACTCTCAATTTCCTTATCAGATTTTATTCCCTTTTGCGCACTTTAGACGAAGGGGCTTGAAAAAGAACAAAAAAAAAAAAACAATTTTTCATATTTTTTACCTTTCAGGAGATTAACAAAGCGAGGCTACGCCATAAGCCTGCCATATCTAAGTATTTTCTGTGGCGAGATTTTGAGTGATTTTTAAAAAAAAAATTATTCCGAGGATTTATTTCCGGTAAAAATGATCGAATGAATCCACTATATTTTTCGATTCTTCTTTCTTCTTTCCTAGTCTCCTCTACTTCTCTTCTTATCTTGCTATTCTCAATTCGCTTGTCTTTCTTGTTGTACGTTTGTTTCCTTCATTTGTGATTTTTCTATTTTTTTTTTTTACTTCATATTTATTACGATTCGTTTTTATCTTCCTACGAGATCATTTAAATAGATAAACTCAGTAGTGAATTATTGTTTGAACTAAACATTAACAGGAATGTCAAGTAAGTATGCAAAACTAGAGACATCTTTGGTCGTCTGTTGCGTACAGAGAGAGAGAGAGAGAGAGAGAGAGAGAGAGAGAGAGAGAGAGAGAGAGAGGGAAAATGCATCAGCTGTTATAGCAGTGCATTAGTATCTTGCACTTTTATCGAGTATTATTTCCTTCCGCTCCTTAAGGATTGAAGTGAAACAATATTATGCTTTCTTCTTAAAACCCAACACTCAATAATGGCTCTCGAATGTAATTCCTCGAAAGAGAGAGAGAGAGAGAGAGAGAGAGAGAGAGAGAGAGAGAGAGAGAGAGAGAGAGAGAGAGAGAGAGAACCTACTATTAAATTGCTTACTATTTTGGCACTACACGATTGTTTTGTTCAGTAGACAGCTGTCCCCTTGGAAAAATAATTTTTTTTTCAGTAGACAACTGTCCCCCTGGAAAAATAATTGTTTTGTTCAGTTTGTTCCCTTGGAAAATTTTTTTCAGTAGACAACTGTCCCCTGGAAAAATAATTTTTTTTTTAGTAGACACCTGTCCCCTGGAAAAATAATTGTTTTGTTCAGTAGACAACTGTCCCCTTGGAAAATTTTTTTTCAGTAGACAACTGTCCCCCTGGAAAAATAATTTTTTTAGTAGACAACTGTCCCCTTGGAAAAATATTTTTTTTTTCAGTAGACAACTGTCCCCTTGGAAAAATAATTGTTTTTTTTCAGTAGACAACTGTCCCCTTGAAAAAATAATTTTAAGTCTATCTTGATTCCGTACCCAGACAAAACATGACTCGAGGTCGCTTTCCTATTCAGACGTAAACAAACATTCAAGTTACTGCTGCTACTGTAAAGCGCTTAGGGAAGGGAATCATCTTTAGGTCGGCTCTCCCCCTCACCACACTCTAAAAGCTTTCTCATCTTCTTTCTCAGGAAATTGTCAGCGTGAATTAACTTTGCATTGAAGTCGCCCTCTGTCCTTTCCAGAGCTTTATGTGGCACCTACAATTCTTTTGCCACAAAACTCTTGGTGCGTCATCGCTGGCCGCCGTTACCTCGTATTTGTTTTGGTGGATACTGTACGTTTGTTCATACGGGCTCACAAGTATGTGTATATATATATGTGTGTGTGTGTGTGAATTTTATCACATCACCGTGATTCATATACAAGCATTAAGCTACAAACGTCCTTTAATATCTAAATCTCTCTACTCGGAAATAATATATTTTCACATATATTAACCGAAGGGGAATTTTTTTTAGTTGATAATAAGTTCGTTGTCTTGCGGGCTCGAACCACGGAAGACCAGAACTCAGGACTACAGTGACGTGCATTAAACCACACGGTCACCAAGTATAAAATATATAACATTTATATGTATACTTGTTTGTGTGTGTACATATCGCTGGGACCTTTTATTTTGTACACTCCTTTTTTTAATTTTAAATATTGGATCTGTTGATATCTTATACTGATTCGAAAGTATATTATATCAAGTCTTCCCCACGTTTAATTTCGTCTAAATATTCCGGACTATATGCAGTAAGGCGCTTAAAGCAATGTATACCTTACATTTTAAGGGATCATGATTTTTGCGGATACGGAAAAAGCATGTATTCTGTTGTCTACATTTCTGAGCCGTGCTGTATTTTGTGGAATAAATTTGTTTAATATTCTGCTGTCAAGAAACTCGTGTAATAATTATATACTTGATAAAGGTGACAGTACATTCCCGGAAGCCATACCAAAATTTTTAAGAGTGATAAAGGTGACAGTAGATTCCCCAAAGCCATACCAAAATCTTTAGAGTGAAAAAGGTGACAGCAGCTTCCCCAAAGCCATACAGAAATTTTCAGAGTGATAACGGTGACAGAAGATTCCCCAAAAGCCATAAAAAATTTTTAGAGTGATAAAGGTGACAGTAGATTCCCCAAAGCCATACCAAAATTTTTAGAGTGAAAAAGGTGACAGCAGCTTCCCCAAAGCCATACAGAAATTTTCAGTGATATTTTTTGTTAGAAGCCATCAAATTTTTTGACAGTCACATACAGAAATTTTCAGAGTGATCGGTGACATTCGCCATAAAAAATTTTAGAATCAGTTGATTCCCCAAAATTCAAAGTGACATATCCTGTTGAATTCAAATTAACAGTCACTTCCACATCGTGTAATCAGTTGTACTGAAGTGCTTCTAGAGAATGGAACACCCAGCTGTGTGCTATCGAGGGTATCAACAGGTACTTGGATGAGTGAAGCTTTGAATCACTATTAATCTGTGTACTATATAACTTGTTTATTAAGTCTACATTATGCCTTACAATAGAATTTTAAACGGTGCAAGCTAATTGGTTAAGAGTATCAAGAAGATACTTAGATAAATTGTATGAGGTAGAAAAAGCAGCGCTAATTTTTACGAGAACAAAAATAAATCAGCAAGTGTAACATTCAGATTATAAGTTACTTAATTTATCACACTTGCATTCCCAGAATATAGTCGTTCAATGATCAGAAATTTATGGTAAATTTTCTGTTAAATATTAAATTCATTTTTAATTGTCATTAAGATTCATTTCTTTTTCGTTATATCCGAATCCATCCATTAGAACCGAGAGTTTTTTTTTACTGCAATCGGACAGGTCATTCATTACACCCTGTTTATATAACCGCTAATGGCGCCTTATTTTTCTCTTCGTATTCATTATTTCGCTTCCATTCTTTACCTTCCATTTTTGTCTTATTAATGACGGTCGTATCCTGATCCCCGTCGCTACGTTACACATCTGTGCTGTCATATTTTCGTCCTGCGTTTGTCAATACGAGTCTCTGAGGGGCAATAATAACTGTTTGCTTTCTTTTCCATTCCTTCGTTTCCGCTGTCGTCTCGTTTATTATTTTTGTCGTCCATCTCGCTTTCTCCTTTTTTTTTATTTATTTATTTGCTCTTCATCTGACTTTTCGATATTTCGTTTCCTTTCTTTATTTGTTTCCCATCTGGTGCAGTTGACTTGGTATTATTTATGAAATGAGTATAAACAACAGTATTCATATATCTGTTTATGGGATATTAGTTCGTTGGCTCTGATATCTTTTTTTTTTTAGCAGTCACAGATGCTTCTGCTGTTTGTAGGCAACAGAATTATGTATGGTCGTTATTTTATTTTCTATACTAATGTATGTATATATATATATATGTGTGTGTGTAATTGTGATTGTAATATATATATATATATATATATATATATATATATATATATATATATATATATATATATATATATTATTTATTTATTTATTTATTTATTTATTTATTTATTTATTTATATATGTATATATGTACATGTGTGAGTGTATGTATGTATGTATGTATGTATGTGTGTGCTCTTATGTATGTATTTATGTGTATTGATATTGGTATGTTGTGTTTCTTTTCCATCTTATCTACCTCTTTATAATGTTATCTCACGTGTTTATATTTCCTAGTTTTATCAGTAGCTCTCTTATTCTTTTTCTACTTATTATCTGTTTTTTTTAGGGAAACATATTAAATTTCTTTTAATTTCCATCAACTTACTTTCACCAACAGAAAGCGTCGATCACATTTCGAATGCCACGGCTGGCGGCAAAAAAAAAATTGCATGAGGAAAAAAAAAAAGTTAAAACGCATTTTTACCACAACTTACCATACCGCTACCTGGCCTTCCCCCTCCACATCCCCACTACGTTAAAAATACCCTCCCGTAGCAAGAAAAAAAAATGAAAGAAAGAAACAGGACGATTTTAAAAATGTCTGTGAAATACAAGTCCCCAATCAGTCGCTGCTTCACAGACTATGAAAAAAGTATAAAAAAGAGTAAAAAGAGATAGAGAGAGAGAGGAAAAAAAAATAAGAGTCGATTTGAAATGCAACGCAGGTGAACAGGTGACAAAAATCAGTGGGAATTGGGATCATCCGGGTATTTGGAAAAGTGGATTCGGAGGATTTAAAAAAAGAAAGAAAACGGGAATCGGATCGGTACCGCTTTATGGAACGACCCGGAGAGGGGGAAAGGTTCGGGTCTCGTACTTGTTCATGGGCGTTGTCTTGTTAGGGGACCGTACGTGATTCATACGCGGTTTGGATTTCTTAGCCTGGAGGAGGTTTAGCGCGAATCCAGAGATGCAGAAGAAGAAGTAAACATTAACTTGAGATTTTATCACAGCGTTAGAGAATAGAATCGAATATCGATTTTCCCAAGGCGCCGAGTGCTGGTACCTACAAGGTCATTCATCCCTGAAAGGGAAATTGACAGTCAGTTCCTCGTTGGACGAGTCGGAAGAGTTGTCGGCTAGCACTCTCTGCTAGGCCCGAGTTCGAGTCTCCGGCCGGCCAATGAACGATTAGAGGAATTTATTTCTGGTGATAGAAATTCATTTCTCGGCATAATTGTGGTTCGGATTCCACAGTAGGCTGTAGGTCCCGTTGCTAGGTAACCAGTTAGTTCTTAGCCACGTAAAATAAGTCTAATCCTTCGGGCAAGCCCTAGGAAAGCTGTTAATCAGCTCCTCAGTGGTCTGGTTAAACTAAGGTATACTTAAGGTCCAAAAAGGTGTAACAGGAGGAATGGAAAGTCGGATTGAATAAGAAAGAGTAATTTCCCCCCTCCGTTCCCTCGAGGTCTGAGATACGCCATTGCTCTGTTACACCTGTAAGGTCATCAAGTCACGTTATGCGAGTCTTAATATATGAGATCACTGGGGTAACATTGTGAGAAGTGATAAAATGGATCTTTGCTGGTTATTACGTATCTTGAGAATAGGGGGTAATCTATTATAACCTATTTATTATTTTTTCTTCTTTTATTTATCGTGGTGGACAGAACGTTGGGGAATTGGTAGGGAGGTTCTAGTTAATGGAGGAATTAATTTATTTTATTAATTTATTTTTTCTTGTTTAATAAGTGAGATCTCGTCTTTCTTTATTTATCTCCTCTTAGTTCTTCCTAATGAAATTTTATATTTTTCTTATGTAAAAGAAATGTAATATTTTTCTAATAAAAGATAAAAAAAAAAATGAACTTCATATTCTTTGGAAGCTTGAATTTCAATTCAGTGACCCCTGTAGGCTTGTTCCATATGAATAGGTTTCATCTTCTGAGTAATGTTAATAATAATAATAATATCTCTCTCTCTCTCTCTCTCTCTCTCTCTCTCTCTCTCTCTCTCTCTCTCTCTCTCTCAAAACTATTTCTCTTATATTAATGCTTAAAATTATTATGACTGACTCTCTCTCTCTCTCTCTCTCTCTCTCTCTCTCTCTCTCTCTCTCTCTCTCTCTCTCTCTTCATTTCTCTTACATTAATGCTTAAAAAATGACTGACTCTCTCTCTCTCTCTCTCTCTCTCTCTCTCTCTCTCTCTCTCTTACAATGACTCTTGCATTAATGCTTAAAATGACCATGACGGCTTTTGTGGCATTTTTCCATTATGATTATTATTGTTTCCTTATATACTTTTTCCTTCAGCGCTAAATTTTCTTTTTCTCTGTTAATTTTTTTTAGTTTTCTTTCCAAGTTTATATTTATCTGTCTTTATAAGTTTAACCTTCGAAATTCATTTGTTTTACCCTGTTATATCTGTCACCTATAACTATAGAAGGTTCCTCACCGTCACCTATAACTATTGAAGCTTCCTCGCCGTCGTTTATAACTATAGAAGCTTCCTCACTGCCGTTTATAACTATAGAAGCTTCCTCGCCGTCACTTATAACTATAGAAGCTTCCTCGCCGTCGGTTATAACTATAGAAGCTTCCTCGCCGTCGCCTATAACTATAGAAGCTTCCTCGCCGTCACCTTTAACTATAACCTGTAGCTATAGAAGCTTCCTCACCATTACCCATCCATGGTAACTTCCAGCTCATCACTATTAATGAGTGTGATTCCCTTTCACCATAGTAGTGTCACCTTTACAGAAGCCTCATTAATACTTGTGCCCTTCTTGTCATAACATAGCATGAGATTGGCAGACGTACCATTAATATTTTCGTTCGAGAATCCATGGTAACAATCACAGACTCGTTCTTTGATTATTAATGATGTTTTTGGGCAAGCCACTTCTTTAATCACTGATGCCAGTCAGGCATGCAGTCGCCAGGAAATTTGTTGTTTAGTAGTTTGTTGTGTCTATTTTGTTTTGGAATTTGTACCTCTCTCAGCGTGTGAATTCAATTCGGAGCCTAATTTAAAGTACATTGGTTGACAGTTTAACAGAATTTTTTATTTAATTTTTTTTTTTTATATTTTCCATGCAGACTATTTTTGTTTATAGGTCGAAATACCAATGTCTGTTGCATTGTTTTGGCTGTACTATATAAAATTAAGTGCTTTCGCTCAGTTTGGCAATTTGTATCCTGTTTTTGGCGTATACGTAAAGTGATTTCATTATGTTTGTTGCATAGAATATGCTAAAACAACAAACAAACAAACATTCTTTACACTCCTCTTTGGACCAAACAAACATCCTTTTTTTCTTTACCTGACAAAATTAACATCCTTTGCACTCCTCTTTATCTGCCCAAATTAATCACTTTGATGCCAAAACAGACATCCTTTGCACTCCTCTTTGCCTGACCAAAAAAAAACATCCTTTGCACTCCTCTTTGCCTGACCAAAACAAACATCCTTTGCACTCCTCTTTTGACCAAAACAAACATTTAGTAGTTTGTTGTGACATCCTTTGCACTCCTCTTTTGTTTTGCAATTTGTACCAAAACAAACATCCTTTGCACTCCTCTTTGCCTGACCAAAACAAACATTGCACTCCTCTTTGCCTGACCAAAACAAACACTTTAACTCCTCTTTTAAAATAACATTTTGACAGTCTTTATCTGCCCAAAACAAACATATTTATTTATTTACCTGACCAAAACAGACATTTTTATATTTTCCATGACCAAAACAAACATATTTTTGCACTTATAGGTCTGAAAAACAAACATCCTTTGCACTCCTCTTTGCCTGCAAAACAAACATCCTTTTTTACCTGACCAAAACAAAATCCTTTAATTCCTCTTTGCCTGACCAAAACAAACATCCTTTGCACTCCTCTTTGCCTGACCAAAACAGACATCCTTTGCATCCTCTTTACCTGACCAAAACAGACATCCTTTGACTCCTCTTTGCCTGACCAAAACACATGATTTGCACTTATGTTTGTTGACCAAAACAAAATCCTTTGCACTCCTCTTTGCCTGAAAAAACAAACACCTTTGCACTCCTCTTTGCCTGACCAAAACAAACATCCTTTGCACTCCTCTTTGCCTGACCAAAACAAACATCCTTTGCACTCCTCTTTGCCTGACCAAAACAAACATCCTTTGCACTCCTCTTTGCCTGACCAAAACAGACATCCTTTGCACTCCTCTTTGCCTGACCAAAACAGACATCCTTTGCACTCCTCTTTACCTGACCAAAACAGACATCCTTTGCACTCCTCTTTACCTGACCTAGCTGTTTCTGCTGGCAACACTAGCAAGGCCACTGCTGCAACTGCAGTGTGTCGTTTTCTAGTATCAGGGTTAATAAAACTATTTTATGAGAAGTTTTATCTTAACCACAACTAAATCGTGGAACGGTTTACTTAGAGCGAGGACCAAATTCATTCCTGCTATCTGCTGCTCACGTCTCATGAATTCAAGTATACCAGTTTTGTTTTCTGTTCCCTCTTACTTATTTATTTATCTGTGCTGGATTATTTCCCTTTACAGCCTTCTGGAGTTCATAGTCTGTTGCTCTGTCCATCTTTTAGCTGAGGATTCAAAGAAGGAAGGAAAGAAGAAAAATAGCTGACTGAGAAATGACGTCAGATGGAGCATTCAGTTTGGCTCTGTGTATCATTTCTACTTTATGATTTTTTTTCAGTCTTCATTAACATTCATTGTAGTACCAGAATGTGAGTATTTGTAAAGAATCTTTTTAAAATATATAATATACTCACAAAGTAGGTAGCAATGTTTCTTCTTCAGTGATTTTTGGAGCAGTTTTTTTTTTGGCAGATCTTTTTCAGAGACCCACAGATGAAGCAAGATCTCGTCTTCCTCAATTCCAGAAATCGTCTGATTCATCCTAATTATTCTTCTTGCAATTCTAGACACATAAACCTGATATGTATCCAGCCGGAAATAGCAACTTTTTTCATTAATGCAGATAAATGCATCTTGGAAAACTCATCTTGCCATTTGGCAAATGAAAAGATAGCGCAGGGATGTTCCTTTGGCGGCTGCCTGTTTTTAGAGTTATCAAGATTAGAGCGACATTAATTTCAAGCCGTCTGTGTATATATAATTTCAAGTCGTTTGTGTATATATCACTGCTTGTGCAGGACTGATTTAATCTGCACATCTCTGAATAATTTCTCTTAAGGCAGTCTTAAATATCTTATCCTTGAGGCTTTTGTATTTACCTTGAGTTTGGGTCCTTGTACACTGTATATTTACTCGAGATGACCATAGCAAAGTAGATTAAATTATTTAGACCTTAAAGTACTTATAGAGATTCACAAAGGGACATTATTTAACTTTGAGTTTAGGCACCCACACACTGAACAGTTTCTCCGTATGACTATAGCAAAGTAGATTAAATTATTTAAACTTTAAAGTGCTTATAGAGATTCACAAAAGGACATTGGGTCTAAGGGATACCCGAAAACTCTTTAGATCCGGGCGGTACGGATTTAAAAAGGGTTAGGCAGAATGTTGGTCCGGCTGTGTACAGTACGTGTATCAGCGTGAACCGAATGGAGGGCAGTCAGCTATTGCGGTCTTGCATAACCCTTTCATTTGCTGGTCTGGCTTGCTGTCATCGTCTGAGGGCATTTGATGCAGAAAATATACAGAATTCAATCTGTGATAGTGAAGATATGGAGCAATGACCTCGGTTATAGGAATGTTACAGTTTCTTTTGTGGTAAAAAATAGGCTTCAAAATCGAACTGAAAACTGGCCGTGTAAATCCCGCTTTGGATGAATATTCTACAACCTTGCCCTTCCAAGTACTGTGTACCAACATTTAATTTAGGAAACTGTTCCACAGAGTTGTGGTATTCTATCTTGTCCAAAATGAAAACTGCTCCTACTCATTCCAGGAACTCAGTACCTACTTACAGAACCATCAATATCTTTGTCACCCATATTTACTGTCGTAGTCTGTTTGACACTGCAAGGGCCCCTCGATTCCAAGTCCAAAGCATTCCAGTTACTCCAGACACATTCTTTGTCCTTCTAATTCCTGTTCACACTCCCTCTTGTACCCTTGTCACACTGAGTGCCAAAATATGTAGCTTTCTCTCACTAAAAGATGATTTATCGAATATTTCTTCTGTTCTTTGCCGCATCCCCCGCACATTTCCTCTTTTTTTTTTTTATTGCTATATCCTCAACATGGTAATGGGATGGAAACCTCGTACCTTTAGTTAGACATTTGGGGATTTTTACGCCACGCCTATGAATATATATATATATATATATATATATATATATATATATATATATATATATATATATATATATATATATATATATATATATATATATATATATATATATATATATATATATATATATATATATATATATATATATTCCCTTTCCTCCTTTCTACTAGTCCCCAATTTTATGGTTAAATTTCAAATCTGTCAAACCTCACAGGTATACAAAATACACCTAAGCGAATTTTACTGACAACTATCCATCATCTCCCTCTTTATGAACCTGTAAGTTTATTATATATATATATATATATATATATATATATATATATATATATATATATATATATATATATATATATATATATATATATATATATATATATATACAACGTACATTTATAAGAGGAAGGTTTATATGCAATAGATCACACAAAGCAAGAACTGAACAGCATGTTGTGAGAAAAAAAGAGGTTTTGTTCGTGTGTGAATGAATTTGTTATATCAGTTCATGAGGTTTTATTATATTTTGTTTTATTTTTGTTCCAGTAATTTAAAATTATGAAATTGATGCAGCAGTAACTGATTAGTGGAAAATGTCTTTTTCGATCGTAGAAGAAAATATGATTAGTGTTGTAAAGTTACAAATGTTACATTCACATTTAATTCTTTAATGTCAACACTATTGTTCGCTGACTCTTGTTATAAAACATTCACTCTTCTTCTTACATCTTCTGGGATAGAAAAGGTCGGTGGTCTTCAGAGGCTCTTCTGGTCCTTGATTAATCTCTCTCTCTCTCTCTCTCTCTCTCTCTCTCTCTCTTCGTTTGCCATTGTCGAAATGTCAAGTAAAAGTATAAGGCATCTCTCCCTGTCTCTGTCTCTCTACTGACTCTAAAGTCTTTCAAGGTTAATTCCTCCGTTGATTGAATCTTTCAAGGACGCGCATGCGTGAAAGGGAGTATTAACCATTTGGCAATGAAACCGTATTGACCATTTTTCGTAACATTTCATCATTTTCCCCTCCAAATTCCCCCTTTCCTCTTGTGCGACTGCTACTGTGCACGAGGGGTCTGATTGAGGACAGAGGAAACAACAGGTCATTTCAAGAGGAAAGAGAAACAACGGATTATTTTATAATCTCTTATCTCTCCGCGTTTAAGCCTCTCGCAGCCAGCGCAAGCAAGGTCACGCCATAAGCCTTCAATATCCGCGTATGTTCCGCGACAAGATTTCGCTTGATTTCGGGAGCTAATCCCGGGATTCATTTGCGGAGAGAATGGCTGAATAAATACTGCCTCTTTCCCTTCCTCTTCTTTTCTCTTCCTTCTCCTACTCCTTCCCTTCGTTTCCATTCGTGCGGCCTCAAGTTTATAAACCTTTTTAGTATTATTCGTTTTTTATTTATTATCTTTGTAAGATGGTTCATTTTCATTTTGTTGTCTGGTCGTGTGAGTGCGTGACTATACTGGCAGTTAAATCATTGCTTTTGAATGCACAGCTGTTGAGAATATTGTTTTGCTTTTCCGGGTCTTAAACTCTGTGTGTGTGAGAGAGAGAGAGAGAGAGAGAGAGATTGAGATTGTGTTCTTCGTAAAACCCGATAACCAGTAATGGCCATCAAATATAATCCCTAGGAAAGGCTCTTTTACTTACGCAATTTACATGAGAGAGACAGAGAGATTATCTCTCTCTCTCTCTCCATGTAATAGTAAAGTCATTCTAGAGTTTCACGAGGGATTAACAAGATTGTTTCACTTCAATCCTTGAAAGACGAAAGAAAATAATACCGGATAAACCTACGAGATACTAATGCACCTTTTCCACATCTCTCTCTCTCTCACTCACATTTTATTTGCATGTGAGTTACGAGGTTTGTCTCCCCCACTCTCTCTTTAATTTTGACTGGATATAATCATTCTTTCATTTTAGCTGGACATAAACACTCTCTCTCTCTCAGTGAAATATCTGATGCAGCATTATATTACCACGTCCATACGCCTTCTTTTAATGATATCTGGATAATGAGTTCTTATAGAATGGCTTGTTCATTAATTATATTTCTGTTAATAGAATTACTTATTCTTTTATTTATATCTCTGTTAATAGAATTTCTAATTAGCCCATTTAGCTTTCTGTCAACGTCTCATTACTTCAGCGAAGAAAAAAAAGAAGTAAATTTCACATTAGTTATCTTGAGAGAGAAAAAAAAACTTACATTTCTGCAATTCAGTTCGAGTAAGAAACGAATAAAGGGGAGATGGGGAAGTGAAGGAATTTGAGGAGAAGGGAAGGGGGGGGGAATTGGAGGAGGATGGGGAAGGGAGTGGAATTACTTGCAAAGAAGTAATTAAGTCAATCGCCGATACATTCAGTTCCTCAGAAAATAATTCCGTCGATCAGATTTGAAACCAGGTGGAAACAGCCAGAAATTCGAGTTGCCTGGTTTGACCCTTTGCTTGTTAGTACACGCGACAAAATGACAAAGATGAGACGAATGTTTGTCTCTTTCAAACGTTTTGATCATTATTAAAAAATTAATTAAGAATTATGAAAATAGACAACAGTAATGATGGAAAGTTGTTTCACTGCGTTTTGGCATTTCAGGGTTAAGCGTTCAAGTGTGATTGAAAATATGAAATTAAAATGTTCATTCCAGTATAGGAATTGGAGTGACTTCTTAATGAAAAAGGTGTTGGCAATTAATACCTAATTATTACTAAAAAGATTTCAGTTATCTGTGCCTGTTTTGCAGGTGAAAAATTATGTAAGCTTTATTAATTTTTTTAAGGTGCACATACTTACCGACTTAATTCCCTTCCCCCATCCCATTCTCTCGCTTCTTCTCCCCACATCCCTTACCTTTATCCCCTATTTCCTACCATTTCCCCCTCCCCTCCTATCTCAAACCTTTGCCTCTTCTCTATCTCTACCCCAACTGATCATAAATCTTGCATCAGAACATTTCATATGCGACACCTTCTTCAAACCGACCAATCACGTCGCTCTTATCAGATCCTCCAATTACGACGTGACACGTGGCTTTCCCTGATTGGTTAATTGACATTGATAAATGACGTCTCGACCATTCGGTTGCGGTCTTTACGCCTTTTAGGCGCTTTATTTTGTCATAATTCAGTTTTTCTCGTAACTAAGAAGTTTTATGTTATTACAGTGAAATAAGATGATGTTTATAAGCTTAAAGATGTGTGGGACTTTGGCCTAAAAATTGATAATCTCAAGAGAATGAGTGAGTTATTAGAAGTGGCCATGATGAAGATAACTGTTCCCTCTACTAACGGAACCTTGAAGCCACAAGGGATTATGTTTGATTATTATGGAAAATTGTATATCCCTTACCTGCACACAGTTAATCTTCCTTACAAGAGAGGATTAAAACGCCAGTAAAGTGCTGGACTTCGGGTTTCAAACTGAGTAGGTAGAATTAAAATCGTTTCAAAGACCTATTATGTCAAGGTTTTTAAACTGGTTTAGGAGAAGTAACCAAAAAAAATAAAGGGACGTGGACCTTCCGATCGCAAAATGTCATGCAGTAACAAAAGAGGAGACTTTTTGGGTGGTTTTTCCCAGGTCGGTTTTTCGGTGAAAAAGAAAATCCAAATAACCGATACTGGCAAAAATTTGCCAGCCATGGAATTGGGCATATTCGATTCACTCATGGCTTACTAATGTGGTGAACAGCAACTCTTTTTGTGGTCATAATCGTTTTCCTTGTTCATTTTTGGAGGTCGTAGTTTTGACCCTTGTTTGTTTCATCTGCCCGGGTCCATTTGTTTGTCTGTTGCAATTTATATTTTTTGATTACATTTTTTTCCATGTCATAACGGATTTTTAATAAATAAATCTTTAGCTTCTTCTTAAAGGTGCCTGCGTTTTCGTATCTTTTTCGTTTGCTGGGCAACTTGCTGAACAAATTAGGTCTGTGTCAACTTATAAAAGATTTAGTTCTGGGTCAACTTATGAAAAATTTAGTTCTGGGTCAACTTACTGAAAAATTTAGTTCTGGGTCAGCTTACTAAAAAATTTAGTTCTGGGTCAACTTATGAAAGATTTAGTTCTGCGGCAACTTACTGAAAAATTTAGTTCTGGGTCAACTTATGAAAGATTTAGTTTTGGGCAACTTACTGAAAAATTTAGTTCTTGGGCAACTTATGAAAAATTTAGTTCTTGGTCAACTTACTGAAAAATGTAGTTCTGGGTCAACTTACGAAAGATTTAGTTCGGGGTCAACTTACGAAAGATTTAGTTCTGGGGCAACTTACGAAAGATTTAGTTCTGGGGCAACTTACTGAAAAAATTTAGTTCTGTGTCAACTTAGGAAAGATTTAGTTCTGGGGCAACTTACTGAAAAAAATCAGTTCTTGGTCAACTTACAAAAGATTTAGTTCTGAGGCAACTTACTGAAAAATTTAGTTCTGGGACAACTTATGAAAAATTTAGTTCTGGGGGCAACATACTGAACAATTTAATTCTGGGTCAGCTTACTGATCAGTTTAGTTTTGGGGCAGGTTACTGAACAATTTAGTTCTGAGGGCAACTTACTGAACGATTTAGGTCTGAGGGCAACTTACTGAACAATTTTCAAGTTTTTTTTTTTTTTATTTCTCTTCCATCTTTTAATAATCAGATTCCTCAACTTGCCATTCCTGATTCAGTTTTCTAACACCTCATAATCAATCTTTCCTTTCTCTTCTGCTTTCTCTTGTTCCCTTTCTTTTCTTCTTTCGCATTCATTCTCCATTATCTCCTCCTTCTTCCTCTGTTCCTCACTTTTTCACTTTTTTTTTCGATCAAAGTCTCTTTTCAGTTTTCTTACACCTTATATTCAATCCTTTCTTTCTCGTCTGTTTTCTCTTGTTCCCTTTTTGTCCTTCTTTCGCACTCAATCTTCAGTTTTCTCCTCCTCCTCCTCCTCCTTCTCCTCCTTTCCCTCTACTCCAACTCCAATTCTGAATAAAGCAAATGAAAGATTTCCTCACGTTTTCCCACATTTTTTTTTTTCGCTCAAAGTCTCCTTTCAAATTTCTTACTCCATATATGAAATCCTCCCTTTCTCTTCTGCTTTCTCATATCCCCTCTCTTTTCAGTTATCTCCTCTTCCTTCTCCCTCTACTCCAGCTCCAATTCATAATAAAGCAAATGAGAAGTTCCTCACTTTTTCAGTATTTTTTTTTTTTTTTTTTTTTGTGCTCAGCGAGACGAATCTCGTCGAGAGGCTCTGTAGTTGATTAAGCCTCTGAGTATATGATAAACAAGAAAGCCAATTTCCAGTAATTAAGATGCTGTTTACATTTTCTGTTGTGTTTACGGAATCTCCCCCCTCCCCCCTCTCCCCTCCCCCCAAACACCCCCACCCCTTCCCTGCTATGGTGCGAGGAGTGGAATCTGCCGTTGTTAATTCGGTGGGGTGGGGACCTGTAGTACACAAAGCGAATGTGGGATTGTGGGAGTTCGTTTTCAGTGGAGTTTAACGTTGGTTTTACTGTTATAGGATCAATGTGGAGGTGACTATTTGACGAAGTGTAAATAATAATTATATATTTCCACATCAGACAGGCATTAACGCTAATTTAGCCATTGAAATTTGTACAGTAAACTATATATTCAGATACCAGTTCAAACTTTGCAATTGCTAAAGTGAACTCATAATATCTTTTATTTCCTTCTGATTTTTAGATATGCTTTGTACTGAAAGCCTTGCATTCCACGAGGAAATAACTAAAGTTATTGAATACCTCAGGTAGGAATTGATCCATTCTGGTTAGAGGACAGAGGACATGGCTAACTCACATCACTACCAAGAGGATGAGAATTTATTTCTGCTTCATGTATTGTAATTCTAAATTTTCTGCTTTATTGGCCGAAGTCTAGAACGTTTTATTATTTTACTGATTAATTGATCTCAGTCATCTCGTAATTAAATTATTTCCTGATGATTTTAGATACACTTTCCTTTGAAATGCTTGAATCTGGAAGTAACAAGAAATTTAAAAACTTAGTTCAGCAATATACATTCAAATCCGTTTGTTGATTCTGTCGTGTACATCATTGCGTTTGTAATTGCAGCCTTACGTGTTAATTCTTTCTTATACATCATTGCGTTTGTAATTCCATCCTTACATGTTAATTCTTTCTTATACATCATTGCGTTTGTAATTCCATCCTTACATGTTAACTCTTTCTTATACATCATTGCGTTTGTAATTGCAACCTTACGTGTTAATTCTTTCCTATACATCATTGCGTTTGTAATTGCAACCTTACTTGTTAATTCTTTCTTATACACCATTGCGTTTGTAATTGCAACCTTACGTGTTAATTCTTTTTAATACATCATTGCGTTTGTAATTGCAGCCTTACATGTTAATTCTTTCTTATACATCATTGCGTTTGTAATTGCAACCTTACAGAAGAGTTCTATCATATCCATTGTTTTATCACCCCGCAACCTTACAGAAGGGTTTTATCGTAACCATTGTTTCAACCCCCAAAAAGTACATGGAACCAAAAAAAGAAAAGAGAGAATAAATCGCCTAAGATCCGCTAACAGGAGAGAAAACTCTTGAGTGATTATCAGATAGAAACCAGATCATTTTTCCCCCGTGATTTTATAATGAGGTCTGTTTTTATTTCCGTTTGATTGCCTCTTTTCGATAACTCGGATGAACTCGGCCTGGGACGGTTTTTATCGCCAGAGCTGCTTTTCGTAACAGTTTTTCTTTTTTTCACCAAAGTCAGTGCATCAGGAACTAATTGGGGCTTGTACTTGCTTCTGTTATTTTTTTTTTATTTATTTATTTATTTATTTTTTTTTTTTTTTACTAATTACGAAGGGTTTTCCATGCGGAGGAGGCTTCTATATTTCTCTTCATCCAGGTAAAAGAGGATTCTTTTACAGTGAGTTTCGACATTTGGAATTCACCTGGTTTTTTCCAACGCAGAGACTGGCATCGTCGATAAAAAGTAATTGAGTATGTTTTTTTTTTTTTTAAGTTTCAAGTGATAATAATTGCCGTGAATTGCACAATTTTTAATTATTCATTGCTATTCATTTCTTCAAATTTCTGCTGAATTCATTCTCTGACTAATTGAATTGAATTAGATATAGAATTTAGGCCAAAAGCCAAGCACTGGGACCTATGAGGTCATTCAGCGCTGAAACGGAAATTGAGAGCAAAAGGTTTGTAAGGT
This sequence comes from Macrobrachium rosenbergii, assembly GCF_040412425.1. NCBI lineage: Eukaryota > Metazoa > Arthropoda > Malacostraca > Decapoda > Palaemonidae > Macrobrachium > Macrobrachium rosenbergii. Next base: position 14,320,596 of record NC_089780.1, read on the forward strand.
GTAACAGGAGGAAAACCTCAAAGCAGTTGCACTATGAATCAATTGTTACGAGAGGTTGGAAAGTAAGATGAAAGAAAGAGAATATGAAAGGAGGTACAGTAAAAGGAACGAAAGGGGTTGTAGCAGCTATGGGGCGAAGGCACGCTGCAAAGAACCTTTAGTAATGCCTACAGTGCGCCGCATGAGGCGGTGCACTGACGTCACTACCCTCCCTACGGGGATTCTCTGACCAAATCTTCCTCCTTTGTTTATGAAATGATCAAGGTATTTTTAAAGGTAAGTGGAAATAGCATCCAGGTGATTGACGTATGAAGTAGAGACGGATCAATACTTGTAATATTTAATGAACATAACTCGACAAACTAAACAACGCAGTCAAAACGCTGTTGTTATTATTATTATTATTATTATTTATTATTATTATTATTATTATTATTATTATTATTATGAACCCAGAGAAGGATTCGAAAGCTTTTATAAAATTCTACTCGAGCCTTTAACAATTATTTTATTGTGGACCCTTTAGAACAATTATTATTATTATTATTATTATTATTATTATTATTATTATTATTATTATTATTATTATTATTATCTTTCAGCAAAACTAAATGTTAGTGTATTCTTACGGTCTCAATAGGAAAAGTAACCTAGCGTGGAAAATACAAGAGAGAGAGAGAGAGAGAGAGAGAGAGAGAGAGAGACAGTTTACGGTTATGTGTCTTCGTCGATTGAGCGGTGACTCAGGCACCTATTGATTAGTTGACTGTAGTGGATCGCATCTATTTTAGAGGTTATTACAGGCCCAATAACCTTTTAATAAAATACGCGCTGAGAATCGGAAGGGTAATACTTTTTGAAACCACTAAAACTAATTATAAGTTCTGTTGACTTGTAATATACATACACTGAAATTTATGGTAAATAGATGTTATTTCGAAAATTATGGTAAGTAGATATTTTTTTTATTTTGCTAAGTAAATATTTTTTGAAAATTATGCTAAATAAATATTATTTTGGAAATTATGCAAAATAAATATTACTTTAATTATGCTAAACAGGTACTATTTTGAAAATTACTTCAAATAAGTATTTGGAAAATTATGCTAAATAAATATTACTTTGGAAAATATGCAGAATAAATATTACTCTAAAGATTAAGCTAAACAGATACTATTTTGAAAATTATGTTAAATAAATATTTGGAAAATTATGCTAAACAGATATTATTTTGAAAATTATGTTAAGTAAATATTAAAGAATAGCAGTAAACTCTAGATACGAGAATTAATTTTAAGACATCGTATTTCAAACAGCCCTTCCAAACGAAGTCATAAACTTAATTAAAACAGGAACATTAATCCTAAAGCGACCTTCACATCATCTCTGGTGATCTCGCGTCTGTGAAATGGATTACTTGAAGAAAATAATATTTAAAGAGGCAATCAACTCGACCGAGTCCTTTCTCTTCGGGGTTTTGGGGGCGGGGAGTGGGTAATTAGTTATTCATTAACAAATGCGTTGATGAGATCGTTGATGTGTCATCTTTGCCTCAGCCTCCCATTAAGTTGATGAAACATGGCAGAGGGATGGATGGAGGTATTTATTGGTAGAGGGGTTGATCAATTTCAACTGTGATGGACAAAGTTAAGGATTGATGGACGGAGAGTTGAGGGGGATGGATAGAATTAAGAATTGTGGATTGAGTGTTTAACAAGGATGGTGATTAGAGTAACTGATAGCTAATTAGGATGAATAGCAAGATTATAACGATGGTTTCAGGTGTATTTCATAAAACTGTATTCATAAAGACAAACTCCTGGGAGAGAGAGAGAGAGTTGTATGTGTATTTCATGACTGTAATATTAACCAGAAATCCATTATCGGTATATTTTCGATTCGATGTTTCATCTAATTCCAGACCATTCCACCTTTCACCAAAAAGAAACCAGGAAGTAACACGCTAGATTAGATGGGCATCAAAAGTATAATATTTAAGGCAGTCCATTGGAAACCGACTGATGTTAAAAACTTATTTCCTTCTTTTTATGAAGGATAAGCGCAAATTAGAGAATAAAAATGCAATTTGCTTTTGATTGTTCATGCTCTGCTGTCACTGATTTCAGTAAGATTATTAGTCCAATGTTATCATAGTTTTCATTAAGTTTAATTATTCAGTGCTTCCTTCTTTGACTGTGTAATTTTTCTTTGGTCTGTTGTTATTATTATTATTATTATTATTATTATTATTATTATTATTATTATTATTATTATTATTATTATTATTTGAAAAGCGAATTATAAGGAAAATAGAAAAGACCTTGTCTAAGATAAATTCGCATAATACAGCCATCCTTTTCAGTAAGATATTATTATTATTATTATTATTATTATTATTATTATTATTATTATTATTATTATTATTATTATTATTATTGAAAAGCGAATTATAAGGAAAATAGAAAAGACCCTTTATAAGATAAATTCGCATAATGCAGCCATCCTTTCCAATAAGACATTATTTTTACTATAATTATTTACTACAGTGATTTCATTACATTCCGAACGGTTACTCCCAAACCAACAAGTCCTGTGAATAAGATTTATCTCCAGAGTTATCTCATATTATTATTAATTCCCACTCGTTCTAATTATGTTAATTACGATTATCCCTCCAATTTTAACATTGCGTTCAAATCCAACCGAAGGCTGGCTTTCAAATTTGAGGAAGCAACTGTGGCGTCTAGATATATTCACAGAATTCAGTATGCTACATGTGCAACACAGTTTCCCCAGGTGAAACCTTATACCTGTAACGGACAGGAAATTTGTCTATGTCAAAGGTCAAAGGTGAAAATGTTGGTTCATTCCAGATTCCAGATTCATTCCAGTCTAGGCTCATTCTCTTTCCTGCCATTTTACTTGGCAGATTTGATCTGATTGGAAGGGAAGTCAGATTGAAAAACAAAGGGGTTTGTTTTTTTTTTTTTTTTTTCCTTCGGGAAAATTATTGCATCAAAATTTTCACGGATAAGCAAATAAGAAATTGCTTCAGTTGTTAGGCAAAATGAGAAAATAGGAAAACAATTTCATTTTAACTTCGTTTATAGATGTGAGATTCCTTCAGTAACCTCGCTATGAAGGACGAGGCAAATGCTTTCACGCTACTCCTGTTAAAATCAAATTTTTTTTCTTGTCTCTATCCTGTTGTTCTCCGGCTTCGTATCTCGCATATCTGATCCTGTTGCCTGTGAGGCGTTTTCCTGTTCTATGCAGATTTTCGTCCATACTTTTTTTTTTATTATTTCTGAGTTGTGTCGTCTTCTTGGATTTTATTCTTTTTTATTTTTAACCTCGTTCCTCGTACTTAATAAATGCAATCGGCCATCGTACACGTAATAAAATGTAATCGACCCTTGTGCACTTGATGAGATGTAATCGGCCATCGTTCACTTAATAAAATGTAATCGGCCATCGTACACGTAATCAAATGTAATCGGACATCGTACACTTGATAAAATGCAATCGGACATCGTCCATTTAATAAAATGTAATCGGCCATCGTACACTTAATAAAATGTAATCGGCCATCGTACACCTAACAAAATGTAACCAGCTAATGTACACTTAGTGAAATGTAATCGACCCTCGCGCACTTAATCAAAAGTAATCGGAACTCGTGCACTTGATAAAAAGTAATCGGCCATCATTTCAACACACCACACCATAAATTAATCCCGCCGTGCAGTGTTCATTCTGTGTAATTTTAAAGACTTGAGGAGAGAGAGAGAGAGAGAGAGAGAGAGAGAGAGAGAGAGAGAGAGCAGAAATGCACCAGAATGACTTAAAATGAAGCTTGGAATTCCTGACTCGCTTCATATTTATAAAAAATGATAAGCACCCGAACTGGAATCCCTGGGAAGCGAGAGAGAGAGAGAGAGAGAGAGAGAGAGGACGATAAACAGTCTATAACTGTGAATCCTGACAAGCATAATTCAAGCAGAGAGAGACAGAGAAAAAAAAAAGAGTGTAAGCAGAAATGTCACCATTCGGGGAAAGCGAGAATCCCGGGAACTTTTTTATCCCGCTAGCGCGCGCACACAGCCGCCGATCGCGATACAGACAAGGGAACGACGCTTCCGATTCCCCGTACCGGCGCTAAAAATAACCGGGCGCGTATCGGGTGGAATTTGGAAGCGAAAAGAGGATCAGTGTCTTTGTGCTCGTTTAACGAGTCCCCCCCCCTTATCCATACCCCCTCTTCTCCCCACCCCTCCCAGTGTAGTTACGAAGGAGCTTACGAGATTCAGTCGATTTCTTTTTCATCATTGTGTATTTTTGGAGCGCTTTTGTCGTCGGCCATTACTTTTGTTAATTACTTTTATTTTTTTCAAGTAGTTATTTTCTTCATTGAGGTTAAATTGTGAGGTGATTGGCTGCTATCAGGATAGTTATTTATGCCTTCGTTTCATTCATTTATTTTTTCTCGTAATTGTTCTATAAATCCTTATACTTTCCAGTGTTATTTTAATGAGTGATTTAAAATCCTTTATAAGACTTGATCAACTCTTAGTACTAATTGGGAAAAATAAAGCAGTTTTATTGAAATGCTTTTAAGAAACATTTGTGAACAAAGGGACGATAATGCTCTGAATAAACTGCTCTACAATGGGCTCGATATCTAATTGCTCTGCAGTAGAAAATAGCTGCAACATCTCCAGTAATCGTCTACAATCCATGATTTTAATAATTTTTAAACATATTTATACATATATGTAGATATATACTGTATATATATAGGTATATGTAAGCGTTGAGCTACAAATATTCTTTAATATCCAATTCGCTCTACCTCGGAAGTAATATATTTTCGTATATGTTACCCGAAGGGGAAATTTTTAGTTGATAATAAGTCCGTCGTCTCGTGGGCTCGAACCACGGAAGAACAAGAACTCAGGTCTACAGTGACGCCTTAAACCACATAGCTATCAAGTAGCTTAATTCTTGTGATGTGATAAAATTCATTCATAGATATATATGTATATATATACATGTATATATGTATGTGTGCGTGTGTTTATTTGTATGTAAATGCACATTCATTCCCCTATACCGTCGCTTCAATACAGAAAACGTCATTGGCAACAATGTTTATTCAAACGTTTTAACCTTGAATTTTTGCTGTTTGGTTTCGAAGGCAATCTTGAAAAGAAAAGGCAAATTTTGGGTATGGCTAGCGGAGCAAGGGGGCTTTCTCTGTGGAGAGAGAGAGAGAGAGAGAGAGAGAGAGAGAGAGAGAGAGAGAGAGAGAGAGAGAGAGAACGGTTTTTTACTCTAGTCCGCTTATAGGTTGTATGTTTTCAAGTTTGGTTCAGTTAAGCGAATTTTCAGCTGTCCCGGATGAAATACTTTATATAAAAGAGTCTTATTTAGTGCCCCAGTAAGTGGAAAATAGCTTAAATGTTTACATAGTTTATGTACTTATTCGTTGTTGTATTTTTTTTTATAGTTTAGTGCGGAAAGTATCGACTGAGTTAAACCTAAAGTAGGGAGAAAAATTACATACGAGTAAAAAATGCGCTGAAGCTTCTTCGGCCCATTCGAGTTTTCTGTACAGCGTATAATCAAGGCCACCGAAAACAGATCTACCTTGCGGTGGTCTCGGTATAATGCTGTATGAGCCGTGGTCTATGAAACTTTAACCACGTTGCCAGAAGCACAATTATGGCTAACTTTAACCCTAAATAAAATAAAATAAAAAACTACTAAGGCTAGAGGGCTGCAATTTGGTATGTTTGATAATTGGAGGGTGGATGATCAACGTACCAATTTGCAGCCCTCTACCTCTGTAGTTTTTAAGATCTGAGGGCGGACTGAAAAAATGCGGACAGAAAAAAGTGCGGATAGAAAAAGTGCAGTCGGACAGACAAAGCCGGCACAACAGTTTTCTTTTCAGAAAGAATTCCATGCGCATGTTGAATGTCAGATTAGATTATTAGATATATTCAACTCAACTTTGAAAAAATTGTATACTGCACTTCTAAATGATAACCTGCCAAGTATAAGACACTTAATTTTACACAGTGAAAAGTGGCACCTAGGTTCAAGTGGTTAAGTACTTGACCATATAAAAAAAAATGCAGGTGTTAAATCGTACACAGGTGCCAAAAGAATGAAAAGTGCCACTCATTAATCAGGCCAGTAACTGGCATACGGCATGGCACTTAATATTATAAATGGCACCCAGGCTCAAGTGGTTAAGTACTTGATCTGATATAAAAAAAAATGTTGCAGGTGTTACATCGTACACAGGTGCCAAAAAGAATGAAAAGTGCCACTCATTAATCAAACCAATAACTGCCATACAGTATGGCACTTAATATTATAAGTGGCACCTAATTTCAAGTGGTTAAGTTCTTGACACAGGTACCAAAAAAAAAAACGATAAAAGGTGTCGCTCACTAATCGAGCCAATATCTAGCAAACAATAATTTAATAATTAATGACTTCCAGCAGCAGGATTTCCTATTGGCTATTAACAGTAAAACACGAGCTAGATTTGCCAGCGGACACAAACAGCCAAATTCAGTGTTTGCTATTAGATATCAATATCCAAAGAAGACCGGAAGCGCAGGACGTGTGAACTCGGTCGCGAAAAAAAAAAAAAGCGAAAGGCAGGAAGTTCATGCAATATGCATCAGCTGGCGAAGCGGAACTTGCTTGCTCAGATAAGTTTTTTTTTATTTATTTTTTTTTTTTTTTACAAAAGCCATCCATGACGCATCACGCTTCAGGGCTGAGCGTAGTTGTAAGTGCTTCATTGTTGTATGTCTTTATTTATTCATTATTATTATTATTATTATTATTATTATTATTATTATTATTATTATTATTTATTATACCACCGAAAATACCATCAGGAAAATCTACGGATTCACATCCCATGTTTCAGTAACCTGCTGTAATACTTTAAAATAAAGAATTTCATCTGTAAGAAATACGCTGTTTCATCCATCGAAATATGAACATTGGACAATTATTGACTAATATTGATGTGCAGGAAAAGCGAATTATTAGAAGAATTGAGAAAACTCAGTTTAAAATCAGTTCGCAAAATGCAGCCATTTTATTCAACAAAACTATTATTATTATTATTTTGTTTTGCGTTTCAGTAATTTTGAAATCTGGTTTAATTGATTTATATATTTTCATCGGATCGATTTTTGTGTGCGTGTTACTTTTCGTTTTTTTATTCATTGTTTTTGTTACTTTTTTGGGTACAAATCCATCTCTTTCCCATTGATTATTTCCCGTGTGTTAAAGGAAGGTTTTTAATTTTCTGTAAAAGGAAACTATTGTGCCTGGTTGTCTGTCCGTCCGCACTTTTTTCTGTCTGCATCTTTTTGTCCACACTTTTTCTGTCCGCACTTTTTTCTGTCCGCACCTTTTCTGTCCTCACTTTTTCTATCCGCACTTTTCCTGTCCGCGCTTTTTTGTGTCCGCACTTTTTCTGTCCACACTTGTTTCTGTCCGCGTTTTTTCTATCCACACTTTTTTCTGTCCGCACTTTTTCTGTCCGCCCTCAGATCTTTAAAACTACTGAGGCTAGAGGGCTGCAAATTGGTATGTTGATCATCCACCCTCCAGTCATCAAACATACAAAATTGCAGCCCTCTAGCCCCAGTAGTTTTTTTTATTTTACTTAAGGTTAAAGTTAGCCATAATCTTGCTTCTGGCAACGATATAGGATGGGCCATCACTGGGCCGTGGTTCAAATTTCATGGGCGGCGGCTCGTACAGCATTATACCGAGACACCGAAAGATAGCTCTATTTTCGGTGGCCTTGATTATACGCTGTACAGAAAACTCGATTGCGCCGAAGAAACTTCGGCTCATTTTTTACTTGTCATTTTAGCCATGTTCAGTATAGCGTATTTGATTAAGGTTATTTATTTGCCTTCGTTTTGACAGACTTTTTTTTCTTCACTGTCATTAATATATTCGCTTCCTCTTCTAATTCCGTAGAGTAGTCATGACAACACTAGTACCGGACACATCTATAAAAGCTATAAAGTATATCAGACTATAAAACTATATGCAATAGTTGAAGTCAGTGTTATCATTATTATACTTATCCATTTTAGTTTATAATACTCATTTTCACGTGTATACAAGCTTTTCATACTTACGCACACACAGATATGCATGCAGGCATTTGCTTGCAAGCACGTGTTGCATCCACTGGTGCTTCGTAATGTAATTATTTTTGTGCTTTATGTGTTTACATCTTATGTTACAGGCAGGTAGCGAAACCAGGCATTTCGCGAACTGCCTGAAGTTTCAGGCAGATAGCGAAATGCACTTAGGGACATTTGATCCTCCCCAGGGGCTAGTACTAAACACGGCGAAACCGACTCACCTACACTGTTTCGCCGTGTTTAGTACTAGCCCCTGGGCAGTCAAATGTATTCCGCAGTGTTTAGTATTATCCCCTTGGGGGATCAGATATCCCTAAGTGCATTTCACTATCTGCCTGAAATTTCAGGCAGTTCGTGAAATGCCTGGTTTCGCCATCTGCCCGTAACATATATAAAGAAAATATCTCACCCACAGCTGAGAAGTACCAAAAAAGAATTCTCTCTCCTTACTTCGAAACGTTTTTGGAGACTGAAAGAGCAAATCCAGCAACCGGAGGGCAGCTTCAAACGAACTTTGACAACCCCGAGGAATCATTTCCCGATCTGCGGTGCGAGAGGAAGAACCGCCTTTTTTATTCCTGGCGTTTTTCCCCGGATTACTTGACAAATGAGGATTATGGGGACGGCGCTTGCTGTCTTCGTGGTCTTTTCCCGTTGTTTGGCAAAGTTTTGAAACGGGAATTTTCCGCAGTTTTGAAAGACGCTATGTTTGGATGCTGGGTTCAGTCAGTGACGCAATCTCCGTTCGTTTGTACTTTTGCATATACTTGTCTAATCTATGAATTCCTTTTTTCTTTTTCTTTTTTGTACAAATGAGTCTTACACTTATCTAATCTGTGAATTCCTTTTTTTTTTTTTTTGTAATGAGTCTTTGGATTTGTATGCATATGCACGGTATTCGAGATAATGGTATTTTAAGATTGGTTTCTCAATGGGACTTACCATATCATGTCTAAAGCGTTTATACTTAATTGGGAATCGATCACTGTGCCTGTTTTGCATTAGAGTTCAATGTCTTTGTTGTTATTCACTGTCCAAAGGAAAAATCAATGTCTTTTGGCTGATTGTTTTGCGGTGTGATTAGTCAGAAATGAGTGCTAAAAAGAAAAAGTTTAATTTGTGTATCTCATTAGACACGATCATACTCACATACCCACGCGCACACACACACATATATGTACATATGTATATATATATATATATATATATATATATATATATATATATATATATATATATATATTCTTCTTCGTTTTAACGTGCTTTTATACCCATTTTTATATATATAGCACGGTGCCTTCTTTCAAGGACTTTATAACCTCGACCGGCTGCCCTGCCTGACATCGCTTACCCCGGTACCGAACGTGTATAT
>NC_089780.1:14335165-14342665 GCF_040412425.1 Macrobrachium rosenbergii
CCTTTATACCTTTAATTTGGTCCGAGGTTTAAGGCCAAGGTCACCGAAGGTCTGAAATTTACAACCTTCAAATTCTGCTGTGTGCGTTTGTTATCATTTTCATATTGTTAAATTCCAGGATTATTTTCCTAATACTCAGCGCAGTTCGCTTATAGCATTATTTTCCTAAATACTTAAGTTAACACACTTTAAAGGTCACAGGTCAGGGTCACATTTTCAGCCGCCTAAGTGCTTCATAACTGGCTGTGTATTCGTTGGAAGTTTTCACGTTGACAGATTGTTAAAAGTAAATCACTCTTAATTATGTTCATCAAGTTCGGCCCTTAAATGTCAGCTGTCAAGGCCAGATATTTTGGCAGTCTGAATATTCCACGGGTGGCTGCGTATTCGTGTTGTTTTCTCTTACTGATAAATTGTAAAGGTAAGTCTTCGATAATTACCCAATAATTTCCTTGCAAGTGAATGTACCTTAAAAGTTAAGTATACCTTAAAAAATACCCAAAATATGACTCGCACCCTTTTGCACAGTATTTGATGTCATTATACTGACAGAATATTACGACGGTTATTATTATTAACGTTATGATCATAAAATGCCGTATTTTCTCACAGGAATTAGGATAATTTTTAACTAAAGTTTTTTTGTGTAGTTTGACCTTGCTATTATTATGTATATGTTTGCAAAGATGTTTGCGCTGGAAATTTTGTAATGGACTGTTAACTGACTGATGCTTTATTTTTTGTTTTCTATTTTTCTGTTTTTTACATGTTGCATTATAAATTCATCCACATATAAATCGGTAAAGTCTAAGTTTTTTTTGTATAATTTTGCTTGGGAGTAACGATCGTGAATCATTAATATTAATCACAAATATTCTTGCGCGTGGCATGATCATGAATATTATAGACTTCCAGCAACTTTTAGATTCGATTGGAAGAATCGATCGACACAAATACACGGACCTAAGAAATATTTGTAGAATATCTTTAAAACGAAGCTTATATAATTCTGAATGAAGCAGTATTATGCAAGATGATTTCCATTAAAAATGTTGCATTTAATTAAGTGAAGGAAGCGGAACTCTCCGGACCCTATAAATTGCTGAATAACAGTACACACTCCCTTAATCATGGATTTCCGAAGCAGGTGAATTACCTGTGCATGCAACGGGGCCGTTGCATAATTCCGGAGTAACTGAGATGGAAAATGATTTCCCATCCCTCTGCAAGACGGGTCTGTTTCGTAGGGTAATCTGTCTTGCTAATCAAATATTCACGTTACTGCAAATATTAATCAAATGTTCATTAAATACCGTCGGCTGCGGCTGGAATAGATTAGTGATCGGTGTTAGTCCGATTGTCATTTCGCCGAAAGTTGTGGATGATAAAAAAGATACAGCAATTATGTGTATATAATAGTGTATATATATATAAATTTATATATATACACATATATCTGTATATATACTATATATACACATAATTAATGTATTTTTTTAATCATCCACAACTCTCGATGGTATGACAATGCGACTAACACCGGTTACTAGTCTATTCCACCTGTAGCCGACGGTATTTAATTAACATTTGATTAATATCTGCAGTAATGTGTAATAGATATATATATATATATATATATATATATATATATATATATACATATATATATATATATATATATATATGTGTGTGTGTGTGTGTGTGTGTGTGTGTATATATATATATATATATATATATATATATATATAATTGTCCACCAGCAATATTTTTCAGCACTTCTGACGACAAGACAATGCTATTAGATAATATATAATTATTTATATATATATATATATATATATATATATATATATATATATATATATATATATATATATATATATATATCCAATCAGTAAGCTACAAAATCCTTTAATATAAAAAAGATATATATAATATATAATTATATATACATATATATGAATTAATATAATTTTATTTGAAGTTTTCATTTACCAGATTACAATTTTAGACAGCAATAAACCATGCGTAAAAACACTTTCTTAAATAGCATATTTCTTCGTGTTAATTACCTAAAGGAAAATATACAAGCTTGCACATCTCAACACACCATCACACGCACACAAGTATTACTAGAGAATATAAATATCACGTAATAGTTGGCGTCCAGATATATTATGAATAAGCTCATGTAATATTGCCGGTTGCTCCTCAAAAGTTTATTTATTCCACCGAATAATTATATTTACGTGCCTTGTGTTTACATTTCATTAACACGTTCATATATTTTTTAAAGCACTTTTCTACTGAGCCTAATCTGTGGTGTTGACTTATCTTCTATAGAATAACTATCAAATAATCATTTTTTTTTTTTTGTATAGGACGATTGTAACTCATTATTAACTCTGTAAAGTTCAGTAGTTTATTTCAACAAGTCTAGATTTCATTTTTTTTAACGACAGGAATAGACCTACATGAACACTTTTAATTTTGCAAAAGACATGGCTAATATTATATATTAGAAGCGTACATTATATTATAATATCTATGTTTTTTCCGGCAAATTACAGTAGCCATTTTTCAAAAGCAAAAACCATGACAAAAGTGCATGAACACTCTTTTCAATGCAAAAGGGCGTGACTAATATTATGCATTAGAAAATACTCATTGACGTACATTATCTTTTAATTTTTGCGACAAATCAGAGCAACCATTTTTGAGAAGATTATTGTGTTAAAAAATGATCGTATATTATCTGAAGCTAATATACGATCATTTGTATATTAATCTCACATCACCGTCATTGCGCGCACAATCGCCGACGCGTCAAAGCGATTAGCACCGATCAGCGAACCTCGCCTAAATTTTAGCCGAAGCGAGACGATTAATACTTCATTCACGCTTCATAATAAACTGAATGCTTAAACAGATCGGACCCCTGACGGTAAATCATGATTTTCCCGTCTCATTTACTCCAGATTAATATAATGTATTTGTTGTATGCATAAGTAATTAACTCACTGTTTCGCCTAGAGGCATAGGAGATTAATCGGCTGTACATTTATCTAGGAATTAGCGATGAATAGATGAGTAAGCTTATATCTTCAGTCAGCGATATATAATCTTATGAATAATTTTTACTCTAGATTATTACAATATTTATCAAGTATTATGATACTTATTATAAAGTATGAATTCAGTATTGTAGCGAAATACTGCTTTCTTTTCATCGGAATATGATAAATTTTTTTTTTTCGATTCTCAAATTACTATTTCAAAACTGATGTTTGTTTTTTTTATTGATAACGAATAATTACCTTAAATGAAAATATCTTTATATCTGCGTACTGCTTTTTAATCATTAATCTTCAAGATGCTAACATTATATAATATATATATATATATATATATATATATATATATATATATATATATATATCAAATATATAAAAAATGTTAGAATCAGTTAATAAATTTACAAAAAGTTAGAATATAAGTAGTAAAATTTCAAGTACAGTAGATCAAAATATTTATTTCTATTCGATATTTGTGAATCGCCAACATAATATTAACCATTAAAGAGATCCATTTGATTAAATCAAAGCAAATTACAGTCATGAATGCATAAATGATTTTATAGGGACTGAACGCTTGATGAGTGAGAATGATTCGAATTAAACAAACAGGATGAACATATGAACGTTGACTTTGATTTTCAGAAATGCAAGAACATTTGCAGGGTTGTAGAACTTTTATGATTCAAGCTAATCAAGAAATCTTGTGTTATTTAGAGTACAGAATTACTGTAATACGGTACTAATCAGGCATATAACATTTATTCAATTATCATTCCTTATGAATTGCTGTCTAAATTCCGATATTACATTTTAACATTTAACAGAAACATTTTAACATTTAATTTAACGTGCATTAACTTTCCAGAAAAATTTTAACATTTATTTTAGCGTACATTAACATTCTCCCAAAAAAAATATGGTATCTTTATCTTTCGTTATTCAAAACTGTTTTCTGTCACTCGAAATGCCATGAAAACGCCGTAGTACAAGTAAGTTTGCATTTATAATGACAGTAATATTTCCATGTTTAAATAACAAGAACATTAATTATCTCCTCATAAACTTTTGAGTAAACACGCGTATTTAATCATATATATATATATATATATATATATATATATATATATATATATATATATATATATATATATATATATATATATATATATATATCGATAATTAGCAAACATTGTCAGCAATCTACTCAGATCTGATGAAACGCTTTACGCCATCACCTTTGTACGCGGCAGTTGCGTAAATCCAGATTAATGGAGACAGATACGCATTCAGTAATCCTAAGTTATTTTCTGGAAACCCGAATACATATCAGTGGTAACTCGTTCCGAATATTAATCAAATATTCGTCCAATCCCTCAGGCTAAAAATTGAATAGATTCGCTAATCAGCGTTAATGCCATTGGCATGTTGCTGGGACGGCGGTATGAGATTAGACTGGTGTCCAGTGACAAAAAATAAAATAGTTTTGAATAACAGAAGATACAGAAATTATTTTTTGGTGGGGGTGGTGGCCCGGAGGTTATTATTTGTGAAATTAATTGTTGAAATGTTTCTGCTTCGTGGTGGCCGTTATAGAGATGTAATTTCGTAATTTAGATCGCTATTAATGACGATTTAGAAAAAGAAATATTTTGTGCCCGATTATTATCTTGTTACGATTTTAACATAACATTTTTGGCAAACGCACATTACTTATATATTTGTATTTATATGCATATACATATTTATATATATGTATATACAAACACACATATATATTATATATATGTATATATAAAGTGAGATTAAAATATGTTATGTTTTTTCATAGCAGTACACTAATTAGGCATAACACTTGTTTACTTCTAAATCATCATTAAATGTTGCCTGCATTACAAATTGCATTTCTGACGCGATGGAACGAAGCCTGGTATACACTTATTAATTTTACGAACCGAAAATGTTATCGGTTATGATAAGGAAAACAAAGATATGAATAAGTAGCGTCCCCACTTTCTAATCCAAAGGCCTCCTCGAGGTCAGGCAAGTTTCATGGCATTTCTCGCCGCGTGCTGATTCAAAGACCTCTTCGAGGTTAGCCAGGTCCAACAATATTTTTCACCGCGTGCTGATTCAAAGACCTCTTTGAGGTCAGGCAGGCTTAACAACATTTCTCACGTTCTGATTTAAAGGCCTCTTCGAGGTCAGGAAAGTCTAACAACGATTCTTACTACGTTCTGATTCAATGGCCTCTTCGAGGTCAGGCAAGTCTAACAAAATTTCTCGCTGCTTGCTGATTCAGAGGCCTCTTCGAGTTTAGCCAGGTCTAACAACATTTCTCACCACGTTTTAATCCATAGACCTCTTCGAGGTCAGCAGTTGGAGGGAGGGAGAGGCTGACGTCGGCGGTGGTCCATCTCTCAACGTCATTCACTCCTTCTCCAAATTTTCCTCTTCTTCCCCAATTTCATATCCGTTTTATATTCATCCCACTTTTTCACGGTGTGTTTGTCACCTAAGGGACTTCGCTATTATCCTGGAAAGTGAAATGGAGCGTCTCGATGCATAAACGGTTCTCTTTAATTGCAAAATTCATAAACGCTGAAGAAATCAAGACGTAACATCTACTTATCGCATTCAAGATTAAGTTAACTTAAGAAGGATGATGTAATTACATTGTTAATGACATTTAGTAAATGATTTATTATTATTTCTTCAGTTTTTCCTTTTTTAATGTTTAAGAAAACAGAGATTGAGAAAGCAATAATTATCAAGAGAAAGCAATAATTATGAAAGCCCCTTAACTCCATGCCGCCCCACACACACACACACTCCAGAAAAAAAAGATGACTATCAACAGATAATCTGGTATGACGCCGGGAACACAGAAGAAAAATTTCAGGTCTATAGAACTTTCTCTTTCTTCTGTGTTTCCTTTATCATATCAGCCTATCTGTGGTTGAGTTTGGTTGTGGCTGCTCTGTTTACTTAAACAAAAAATCAAGGAGATAAAGAAAAAGTACTACATATACCAAGTCATTTACTAAATGTCAGTATTAATCTCTACATACATAACTATTTTGAAATCAATTAATATAAATACTGTTGCGAAAAATGAATATTATAGCTTGATTTCTGTAGTGCTTCTGAATTCAAGCTGTAGTGCTTGAATGCTTCAGTGCTCATGAGGCGTCAATAAGCTAGATGTTGGGACGCCAGTTATAGCAACCATAAATCATTAGCGCGTATGAATTCTGAGCTTCAAAAGAACCCCATATATAGCGAGACTCTCCATTCCACTTTCTGCCAAATTAATAGCGAAGGTGATAAATAGACCTCGAAGGGGGACGGATGTAAAACGGATATGAAATTGGGGAAGAAGAGGAAACTTCGGGAAAGATTTTGTCGGCAGGAGAAGGTGTGAATGGCATTGAGAGATGGCCTAAAACCAGCCGCTCCCCGCCCCAAAATGCTGACCTCGAAGAGGCCTTTGAGTTAGGAAGTGGTAAGAAATGTTGTTAGAGTTGACAGACCTCGAAGAGGCCTTTGAATTAGAAAACGCAATGAAAATTGTTGCTAGATCTGGCAGACCTCGAAGAGGCCTTTAAATTAGAAAACGTAATGAGAACTGTCGTTAGACTTTGGGTTGACGTCAAGTATCTTACGTCGTTTTTTTCATATTGCGGAGGATAACTGGAACTATGTAATATTTTATAAGATATTTAAAAAAAAAAAGGAAATATGCATTGCATGAAATTAGGCCTAAGGACCAACACACGTTTCTTACTGAAAATTATCCAGCCAGCCATTTCGATGTCATCATCTTCGAGATGGGATCTGAGACTCACCCATCATTGGAAAGAAAAATGCGTAAGAGAATTATTTATAAGTACAGCTGACCAGGATTGGAACCTATACCTTATTGGCGTTGGTGCAAGTGTAACAGTGACTCTATCCAATCAGCTATCAGTTGATTTTTGTTCATCCAAAAACAAGATAATTGTACATGAGAAATGTTCGTAAGAGGTATGATGTGATTCCATATATGTCATTGGAAAACTAAACATGAGATTCGGTTCACAGAGGTGGGCTCCAAACCTCACCAACCATTGAGAAGGAAAGTGAGTAAAGAACCAAATCTATGTACAGGATATATTATACGATATTTCTAAAGTGGAAAATAAACCTTTCATTAAATATTAAGATAGAACGATAAGTAAACAGAGCGAAGTACATATCACATACTCTGCCTCTCAGAAACGGGTGCAGGATGCAGTCTGATGGAAATGTTTCTTCGAATTTCAACCCTGAGTAAATATTATCACTGAATTTTAGATTTACTCATTCGTTCACACATACCAGTTAGTGTACTCGTTATTTCTACTCTTTATATTTGTGGGTTTTTAGACAACTGCTGTCTTTGCAA
>NC_089780.1:14347665-14355165 GCF_040412425.1 Macrobrachium rosenbergii
TTTATTTATTATGCATTCACGAACAGCAGTATGTGTAAAGTGAAAAAATATTCATTTATGATGCATTTGCGAATATTTATTAATAATTGCAGTCTTTCCTTTCACCATCCCTCGCCCATTTGACCTGACTCTCGTCTAGATAAAACGTGACTGTTTTCAGTAGGCGTCGCGTATCCACCTATTTCGAGATTGAAACCTTTGTTTTTATTTTCTGATGTAGTTTTTTTTTTTTTAGATTTAATACGTTTCAGACCATAACACAAAGAAGACTGATTTTTCTATCATATATTCGACCTATTTTGAGAATAAACTCTTATTTTTTTGGGTAACGGATCTTTGTTTTAGATTATATATTTTTCAGATCGCAGCAAAAAAAAAAAAGACTGATTATTTTATCATTCATCAAACCATTTCGATATTAAAACCTTTTTTTTTATTTTTAAGACTATGGAAGCTTTTTTTTACATATAAACAAAAAACGCTGATTGTTATATTACTTATCAGCCCATTACGAGATTAAACTCTTTTTATATGTTCGGCAAAGTATTTTTTTTAAATATCAAAACAAAATAACCTGAATTGTGATATCATATGAACGAGAGTTTGGGAGATCGGGGGTGAAAATAGCATCCGTTTCGCCTGTTAAACTGTTATTGGTTTTCAGTGAGGTCAACTTAGGTCACTGTAGTTACGACATAGTCTCGTATCTTGCCATTACGAAGCAAATGACTATTTAAAATTATTCACTTGTCTATAGCTGCCATCACCTTAAACAGAACTGTTAAATTATCCCTCTCTCTCTCTCTCTCTCTCTCTCTCTCTCTCTCTCTCTCTCTCTCTCTCTCTCATGCATACTTGACAGCCACTCTTCTTCGGTGTTCGTTGCATTATTGACAACGACCTGTCCGCTCTCAACAACGGCCATGCTCACTGTAAATAACGTAATATGCGTTACATGGGAACGTCTTCTATTTTCTATGGATAGCCCTCCTCTTGAAACCGTAAATTATAATTGCATGTTTGTGCGGCATGAGAGAGAGAGAGAGAGAGAGAGAGAGAGAGAGAGCAAATTATAGTTTGACAAACACGCGATGGGAGCGCTGAAGGGTGTAAGAGTTTAGAAGAATTCCTTTTTTTTTCATTTTCCTTTTATTTTGTGACTAACTATAATTCTTTTTTCATTAATCCGCTCCTCATAGGATTAAATGACGACACGTTTCGTCAAATGACCCTGTCATCTTAATTTTCGTGGTTAAATATATATATATATATATATATATATATATATATATATATATATATATATATATATATATATATATATAAAGCTAAGTACAATTTCCCCGCTCTCGACGGGTAAATAAAGTACACCAGACTCGGCATTGACTTATACCTCTCTTGATAGCTCAGTGGGTAGAAGGTCGACTGGAGTCGCTGGATAAGTATCTGTGTCGTGGGTTCGAGACTCGGCAGTACCAGTCCATTTATCACTTATAAATTCCCCTTCGGTGATAATTCCCCATCGGGGATATTCCCGAGATAGCGTGAATTTGATATTAAGCGACATTTGTAGCTTCATGATTGTGTATAAATCACGGTGTGATAAAAAATTTCGTAAATATATATATACATATACATACATACATTCATATATACAGTATTTATATATATTATACGTTCCATATTTTGTATATATACACACATATACATATACATACATACATACATGTATATTGGATATAGTAAAGGAGAAAAAATGGATGATGCATTATTTGATTAAGGAAGAAAACTGGAGTTTGTGGCACTTTGTGAAACAAAAGTGAAAGGACAGGGGATGCAGAATTGAGAGGGGGGAAAAAATCAGCTGTCTCTAAAGTGACTGAGAGATGCAGAGTTTATGTTATGCTTTGCATGTAGTATATATTCAGTAAGTACAAATTATGTTAGCCCAAGAACTGTATGGATATGGATAAGTTTGAGTGAATATCATAGCATGTAATATGAAGAGCAACCTCTTTCATAGAGCCAGACACTATGGATAGTTCTCATTTCATAAAAAGGGCAGGCAGTTTCACGTACATAATAAAACGTCAAAAGCAAAAGATAAGGTATCGTCGACTGGCGCCGTAAACATCATAATCCACTCAAATGTATTTCCATGACAGGTAAATAACCATTTTATTTCATCACGGCAGGATAGCCATTAGTTAGATCAAAACGCATTTGAAATGCCTGGTATATAAAACTGAGACTAGTTTTATGACATATCTGATCGTCAGACAATTCATCGTGAATGATTTCTAAAAATGCAGGATTCGAGAAGCAGTTATAGAAATGATGACAAACAGACAGAGTCTGTGACTGGTTAAAGATGGTGAGAGAGAAAGCTTGGTTGTGCTAGGTGATTTAAATGCAAAAGTTGATGACAGACATGGATGGTTTACATAGTATGCATGGAGTTCGTAGAGCAAATTACAATGGAGAAAATTTAATCTTATGGTTGTTTGGTGATACATGGTTTTTAAAGGGGACTATTCATAAGTATATACACACACACATTATGAGATTTCACGAGATGACCTACCTTAATTAGATACATAGGTAAATATAATATAGGTATATGCCCACATTTGTTTTTGAATAAATATCTTCTGAAACATATCAAGCGACAGTTTTAAAAGGTATATTTTCTCGCCCACATTATTACAGGCTACAGGAACATTACTAAGTTTAACCTACGGCACACACCTGCATTGGTCCCAATAAACCAAGTCTATAGAACCACTACTCCAGTGTGCTTCCTGCCACATAAATATATAAATTTACCAGCGAACTATACTCGAGTCAGTGGGAACACGTAGTCAGCGAAAATGACAGAATCATCTATATTCCAGCTCTCCCGAATGTTGAATGTTCAGGCCACAGAGACACGCGTCCTGGACCAGAATATTCATAAGAGTTTGACCGGGACACTTGCTTGAATAATGCCGCGGCTGGGTTGAAATTTGTCATATGGCTTTCTTCCGTCCCTGGGGCGGTTCGATATTTCGAGAGCCCCCTAAAGTATTTCGGTGTCATCAGTTTACTCCTGCGAATTGTTTCCCCTGTAACTTGTTTTCGGGGGTCTCTCTCTCTCTCTCTCTCTCTCTCTCTCTCTCTCTCTCTCTCTCTCTCTCTCTCTCTCTCTCTCTGCTAAAAAAAATCTTCCAAGTATTTCATTTTTTGAAGTCTTTCTTTTGTTTACTTTCGTAATTCCGATTTGAAAATAATGTAGTAAACTACACTATCTCTCTCTCTCTCTCTCTCTCTCTCTCTCTCTCTCTCTCTCTCTCTCTCTCTCTCTCTCTCTCTCTCTCTGCTAAAAAAATCTTTTAAAGGTTTAATTTTTGAAGTCTTTTTTTTTACTTTCTATAATCCCGATTTGAAAATAATTTAGTAAACTACACTAGATCTCTCTCTCTCTCTCTCTCTCTCTCTCTCTCTCTCTCTCTCTCTCTCTCTCTCTCTCTCTCTCTCTCTCTCTCTAAGACAGTATTTATGAGTATAAAAAGTCATGCTTGTATAAGTGGCAAAAAATTCACAATTAACCGAGTATTATAAATCTTACATACTTTATAAACCTCAATAACCTTCCATTGTCCTTTGCTTAATCTACCTATGTATATTAATCTGCATATTTATCCTAAATGTTATTTTCATCTCATCCGCCATGTTTGCAACACCCTGCCATTATGACTATAATCGAAATCCCGCAGTTGCCACCACGGGTCGTGACCCCAAGACATTTTGGCAATAACATGTCCCCGGTTGTTGTGGCATCGTTTTGGCCCCCCGAGCTATAACCTGGCTCTATAGTTATTTTGAAGCGTCGCGGACTTACAGCAAATAATTAACGAAGGAATAATTAATGAAGGATTATGCCCGTGGGAGAAGCCTTGCCCTGATGATGGCGAAATAAATTGACGTTCAGGAATATCTAAAAAAAAAAAGCGTGAACTAAAATCTTGAACTTCTATTTCCTTTAATTTTTTGTTGTTTTCTGTTATTCACTGATGTGTGAATTAAAATTTTATTTTTTTTAGTTTTTATTACTTTTCATTTCACTAATGAAATACAGTAATTGCCTGAGGTTATTCTCGAAACGATTAATTCAGCTTGTTGTATAAAATAGACGCGAAATCTGACAAACAGGGAAAGATATTCCATCATTTTAACCACAAAGTAACACGCAGTAATGATGAGTCTATTTTACCCAAGGCTGTTGTAAAATGAACATTAGATATATATATATATATATATATATATATATATATATATATATATGTATATATATATATATATATATATATATATATATATATATATATATATATATATATATATATATATATATATATATATATATATATATATATATATATATATATATATATATATATATATAATTATTCTGTTGTTGTTGCAAGAGGACATTATTGCTGTTACTTCTCTCAGTAATCTATAAATGAAACCTGCTCGGGAAAGGTTACAAGACTGCCTATTAAAAAGGTATAAGACAGAACGAACCGTTGTTTTGTTCCAGAATCACCTCACGATTTCTGCCCATTGTGAAAAACTCGCCTCAAAACACAATGGCAATGTTATTTCTAAGTTGTTTTGTGATTCGTCGAATAATGGAAATTGTTCAGAGTAATGGCATTTAAATGACTGCTGTTGTTTCAAGAATTTTTTTTTTTAATCTCTTGTTTTGTAAAGTTTTTTTTCTTTGATAGATTCCTGCTACATTTGGTAAATGAATGTCGCGTGCAATTGATATTTCAAAATCCAGTTTCGCGCTTAATGTCAGATGTCAGAGTCAGCAGGTCGGCAGCGAAGGTCTCCCTGATGTATTGTTTATTTGTGTACACACACACACACACACATGTTACAACAGGGAAGCATTTACTGCTGACTTTATTGTATATATATAAATGTGTAAGTGAATCGCGAAAATATGGAACGTGATGAATATATAAATAAAACCAAGTCCACGAAGGAAAGAGAAACACTGTCGAAAGGCCTCGCAGCACTCCAGTGTTTCTCTTTCGTTCGTGGATGTTGTCTTCATTTATTTATGTATATGAATATATATAATTATATATATATATATATATATACATATTTGTATAATTATATATGTATATATATACATATATATATTTATATATATAAATAAATATATGTATATATATATATATATATATATATATATATATATATATATAGAGAGAGAGAGAGAGAGAGAGAGAGAGAGAGAGAGAGACCCCCACGGCAGGGAAACTTATACTGCTGATGAATCTGACTTCTGACATAAAGCGTAAAACTGGATTTTGAAATATCAATTGCAAGTAACTTCCATTTAGCGCATGTTTCGAAGAAAAATAATAACTTTAAAAACAAAAGAAAAAAAAGATGGCTTGAAGCAAACGCAATCGTTTAAATGCAACCGCTCTGTACAGCATCCATCGTTCGGTATGTTATACTAATACTTAGAAATACCTTTGTATTGTATTTTAAAACTGAGATTTTCACGACAGATAGAACGCGTGAAGCAGTTCTGAAAATATCCCATTGATATAAATAATTCTCTCAGGTTTATTTGTAATTCGCAGTCGAATCATTTTAGTTTTCTGTAAAAGAAAACTACTGTCCGGCTTCGTCTGTCCGTCCGCACTTTTTTCTGTCCGCCCTCAGATCTTGGAAACTACTGAGGCTAGAGGACTGCAAATTGGTATGTTGATTATCCACCGTCCATTCATCAAACATACCAAATTGCAGCCCTCTAGATTCAGTGGTTTTCATTTTATTTGAGGTTAAAGTTAGCCATAATCATGCTTCTGGTAACGATATAGGATAGGCCACCACCGCGCCGTGGTCAAAGTTTCATGGGCCGCGTTATACCTAGACTACCGAAAAACAGAAATATTCGGCTGTACCGAGAACTCGACTTCGCCAAAGTTTTTCGGCGCATTTTTTACTTGTTTTTAATTATTCTCATTTTCCTCATAATCTTCCTATTTTTATTGTTCTCATTTTCCTCATAATATTATCCTCATTTTCCTCATAATCTTCCTATTTTTATTATTCTCATTTTCCTCATAATATTATCCTCATTTTCCTCATAATCTTCCTATTTTTATTAATCTCATTTTCCTCATAATATTATCCTCATTTTCCTCATAATATTATCCTCATTTTCCTCATAATCTTCCTATTTTTATTATTCTCATTTTCCTCATAATATTATCCTCATTTTCCTCATAATCTTCCTATTTTTATTATTCTCATTTTCCTCATAATATTATCCTCATTTTCCTCATAATCTTCCTATTTTTATTAATCTCATTTTCCTCATAATATTATCCTCATTTTCCTCATAATCTTCCTATTTTTTTTATTTTATTCTCATTTTCCTCATAATCTTCCTATTTTTATTATTCTCATTTTCCTCATAATATTATCCTCATTTTCCGTTTTCATCTTCCATATTGATCACAAAACGGAAATAGGTTTCAAATCATTTCGATTATATATCCCCGTTTTCGTTTTCCGTGCGAATTATTTTAAAACAGAAATAGATCTAAAATTTTTTCGATTTTTTCAAAAAAAAAAATCTTATGCTCCATCATTATAGTCATCATAAACTTCATCGTCATCATATCAGAAAGAGAAAAAAAAATAGGCAGACTGGAGGGAATCCCTATCCCGCCCCCTCCCCCAAAAAAAAAAAAAGGGAATGGATATTATCATTTTGCGGAAAAAGTGGAGATTCTGTTTGATGAAGGATTAGGTTTCTTTTCCTCTTCTCCCACTTTTTTCCTCTCTCTCTCTCTCTCTCTCTCTCTCTCTCTCTCTCTCTCTCTCTCTCTCTCTCTCTCTCTTTTTATCAAACCTCTCCCCATCTGATTGGAAGAAGATTCCATTTAGTTGGGCACACACTTCACGGAATTCAATCAGGACTTTTTCGCCCAGTCGTTGTATAAAAGCATTCATTTTCGGCCCCCGGTATTAATAAATAAAATCCATAGCTGGCCGAAGCCCGCCATCATACCACTCCCTTTTCTCTCCGGCTCGCGAGCTTTAGCAGTGTGCCAATTTATTCCCCCTCCCCCTTTTCTAATTCGCCCTTCTCTCTTTTTATTCTTCCGTCGAGGGTATACGGTGTATATTTCATCTCTCTTTTCCCTCCCCCCCTTTTTCCAATACCCCTCCCTCCCACGCTTGACCCTCCCTCCTTTTTCTCTCTTTCATTGTGCTTCGCAACTTTATGCTCACTTATTTCCCTAGAATTAGATTTGGAACCTTTTTAGAAGGCTTTGGCTATCCTCGCGCTTGATATAGCCGTGTGACGTGGCGCGTTCTGATTGGTCGGCAGAGTTGTGGGTGTCTTCGAGTGATGCAGTTTTTAGAATTGTTGAAACTATTTAGCAGAAATTGTTTTCTATCATAGATTTTTTTAAA
>NC_089780.1:14360165-14377665 GCF_040412425.1 Macrobrachium rosenbergii
GTTAAATCCGACTTTGGTTTTCACTTGCAACAATTAAAATTAATTGTTTATGACAGTTTTGTGACATGTTGTGGCCCGCGAGATTATGGAACCCCGAATCATGTGGATTTGGGGTTGTATCGGGTAGAAATTTCGTAAACATCGTTGTTTATATTTACAGCTGATCGAATGTCATAATCGTAATAGAATTAGTGATTATTGTTGTTTTCAGCGGCAGTGTAACTGATAAAAGCGAATCACTTATTTTTCGGGTATTGATAGCTTAAACATTCGCGAATATTACGTTCAATTTAAATTTAATTTTTATTAATATTATGAGTCAGATACCTATATGAACGCATACAGGTAAGCAGTTTAACATTATTATTTCAACATTATGATTCCTTACCTGAATTTGTATGTGAATTGACAACTTATATTCAAAATCGGTGCTTTAAATTTCTGCTACATCCAATCACTAGATCATTGATACGAGGAAATTTAACCCAGAGAATTAAACAGGTGTTTGTAATTTGGGTACAGGAAGTGATGTTGTTTGTGTGCATGACTAATTGTAAAGAACCAAGTTTAGATTTGTGAAGTTTTCAGTCCAAACCTAAAAGTCAAGAGTTTACGAATAATATAAGACAGTAAATACTACTGATATGTTTATGTATATATAATTTATATATATATATATATATATATATATATATATATATATATATATATATATATATATATATATATATATATATATATATATATATATATGTGTGTGTGTGTGTATGTGTGTGTGTGTATTGATTTGACAGGACCTCATTGAAACTGAATGGTATCTAGCGGAGATGTTAAATAAAAGTTACAAGCTTTCCAGGACTAATAATGAAGACTGTTGGTCCTGCAAAGCTTGTAACTTTTATTGAATAAATATCTCCACTAGATACCATCCATTTTCAATGACGTCCCGCCAGTAATCGCATTAATGCACAGATAATTGCACAGATAAAGTTAATGTATATATTATATACATATATATAGATATATATCATAAATATATTGTATACATATACATATATGTAAATATATATATAATATATATATATATATATATATGTGTGTGTGTGTAAAGTATGTATGTGTTATCCTTCTGAACTTTCATTACATATTACAGGATATGCTGACAAACTTTCATTTGTTCCCCACCCCAGTAGCAAATTGCCTCTCC
This sequence comes from Macrobrachium rosenbergii, assembly GCF_040412425.1. Taxonomy (NCBI): domain Eukaryota; kingdom Metazoa; phylum Arthropoda; class Malacostraca; order Decapoda; family Palaemonidae; genus Macrobrachium; species Macrobrachium rosenbergii. The sequence goes on from NC_089780.1 coordinate 14,361,373, forward strand.
TAGAAATGTGCAAATGTTATACCAACCGCAGTGTACATCGGAATGAATTCCAGATTAATTTCGGAGGTACTTGTCGACGCAAAAGTCGGATGTACGAAATTGCAGGTAATCGAGAAGGCAATTAAACGTACCTCCATCCCAAGGGGAAACGGAAGGAGGTGGATCTAGCAAATGAGATCTTGGAACCTAATTTGGGGGAGATGACCTTTCCTTATTCTTGGGAGGACTTGGTCGAGATGTAATGGACCTCATATGTAGTGGAGGTATAATTGATCTCATATCCTTTAATTGGATGCCTTGCAAATTTTTCTTTATGTATGCATACATGTTCAGTGTACTTTGCTGACCGTTATCTTTTAGGGGAGAATTCTGGTACTGTGTGGTATATAACCGTTTTCTGTTTTTTTTTTTTTCTTGTTTACTTTTGTTGACATTTTTAATTTTAAGCGTCCACGGCTTTTTCAGATATATAGATATATATATATATATATATATATATATATATATATATATATATATATATATATATATATATATATACATACATACAGTATACATACACACACGCATTAGGCGACTGTCACATATCAATTATAATTTCTCTTCGGTATTATTTCCGAGGTAAAGGAATTAGATATTAAATGACATTAAATTTGTAGCTTAATATTTGTGTATACAAAATGTCACACTGATGTGATAAAATATTCATATATATATATATATATATATATATATATATATATATATATATATATATATATATATATAAATATGTTTTATATATATAAATATATATGTATGTATATACATATATAAGTATATATGTATAGAAATATATATATATACACACATATATATGTATATATATACATGGGGTTGTGTGTACTTCTGTACTTGAAAATTGTTGTTCGAGCTAGTGATTGAAAGTTTGTTTTACAAATGGCAGCTTCATTCTCAACTCCGTTTAAAGTTTTAATTCGTTTTCAGTCATACGTTACCTTTTAACCCCTTTACTATAATAGAACCGACTGTTTAGCAAAAAAAAAAAAAAGAGATAACGTTAAATTACCTAACAAAAAAAAAAGATAACGTTAAATTAGCTAACAAATATAAGGATAAGTCTGAAAAAGAGTACGTGAAATTTAACCTACAAACACTGCATTCTTCAATTGTCTTAAGAACTGAAGGTTAAACGTGCCCGGAAGACATTCGAATATTTTTGTGTATGTGTGTTTGCAAGACTAAAGTTCACGCGCTCAAATCTTAAGTTAAATTCCTAATATCTTTTCGCAGCCAACTTAACTGTATTATGTTGGAAGGTCGAGATTTTTTTTTTTTTTTTTTTTTTTTTTTGCATGACCAGAGTTCACGCACTCAAATCTTAAGTTAAATTCCTAATATTTTTTCGCGGCCAACCTCGACTGTGTTATGTTGGAAGGTCGAAGGTCAAAGATATATTATTTTGTCATGTTTGTAATTCGTTTTCTTAAATACATACATTGAAGACGATATATCTGTATGGTATTCACGGTGACTGATAATTGGGCTTTTAATTTTGAAGCTTTTCGTAGAAATTAGGTGGTTAAGTTCACTGCACAGACGAGGAATACTGAATTTTAAGATCTCTGTATATTTTCTTAGATTACATTTGAGTAATCACACATATAAGGCTTAATTCCGGAAAAATCCCAGCATATTTTGCGTACCGGAATAAAGAACAAAAGGTTCGGCTCGCCTATCTGTGAAAAATACCTTGAATGCGAGAATTTGTGTCTCTACCATTAAATATTTCAATGGCCAAATGTGCAAAATTCGAAGAGCTGGTGCTCCAATATATTTCTGTTATATTTCTGTTATATTTTTGTGCAATATGTCGGTAGGTGGACTATAAAAGTGACGAAAATAAAAATGGCTTTATTCTTCTGCATCCGGAAATTTATTTTATTCATCATGCAGTAACTGGCAAAGTAATATACTTGTAGGAATATTGATGCAGTAGCATGTATTTTAGAATGATTTTTAAAGCAGTGCGCGTTCTATTTACGCCGGATAGCTGCTGTATGATTTCGTGGTAGGGAATAATGATAGGTTGTCCCGTATTATATTATCTTGCGACTTGTAAGGCCAACCAGTTACATCCAGAAGTAGCCTACCCACCACTAGAACGCTTACTTAAAAATTTTGGTAAAACTTTATTTGCGCGGTCTGATTCCCGCCAGTTGCCGACTGGGACAGCGCCTTTCCCCCGCCCCCGGTCCAGGTCAGGACCCGTCGTCCTAAGTGAGGTTAGGTAGGTAAGATCTAGTTAGGTCAGGACCTGGCATTATAGGAAAGGTTACGTCTATGCATGAGGAACCTGTCCCGGCCGACGACTGCCGGGAATCAGGCCGCGCAACTAAACTGAAGTTTTATCGAGATATTAACTTGTATTCGAGAGTGACTGGTAAATCTATAGTTTTAGAATGAATGTACTGTACATGTAGAGTCTGTAAGAATACAAAAATAACGCGATTAGTGTGGGGATTGACATAACATGTGCATTGTAGAATAGTTGGTGGATTCACTAATGGTATGTCCACACGGCAGTAAAATATATAACGAATTCACATCTGCAACTTTTCACACACACACACACACACATCACAAACAGGTTGAATACAAGTAAACTACTTATTGGTAACCTTGACCAGTGCTTCACACGATTATCCGCCATTAGCCATAGGTTAGCTCGCCACTTTCACTCATTGACTTGTTTTCAACACGTTTGTGATATTTATGCGACAAGTTGCAGAAAAAATTTTTTCGAAGGTCAAGAAACGCTTTACCATTGAATGTCTTTGCTATCGTCCATCGAAAAAAGGCCAGAACTGTGGGAGAACACGATTAAGCGTTTAGCATACATATATTTTCATCCTAGCATACGTACAATGAAATACTTGTGACATTTATTTATAGCGTCCCCTTATGTCAAGGTCAAGGTCTGCCTTTCTCAGGACCCTCCCATGTTTACTCCGTAAATGTTGGCCTTTCCTGGCGTCTTGATAGGATCACTATGTCGAGGTCAGTGGTCTTTTGTACCCACGTGTTCACTAAGTCGAGGTTAGTTTCCAGGCGGCCTTCGACGTTGACGTTCAGAAGTTTCATTTTCATGAGATTTTAGTACGATCTATGTACCTGGTATAAGTTATCAGGTATTAATTGCCTGATACCTGTAACCTTCTTCGACAGGTAGGTTTATTTCTTGAGCTGATGTTTTCGATACTAGACACCTGCTCTTGTAACACCTGTGCTATTGCTCTTTTCTTTAGGGGAAATGTAGTGGCAAGTTCAAGTCATTTTGTTTTTATTTAGGATGCGTATAGTCAATAATTCGGTTTCCCCTTCTTGTGTAATTGTAAAGACAAATATTGTATCGTAGGGACTTGTCTCATTCGTTTTATTCTCATTTAGGAACAGATTAAATCCATAATTTGGTTCCCCTTTCCGTATACTTTCTGGAAAGCCAGATATTTCGCTGGCGAAATACCAGAAAGTAACCAGACCAATAGAAAACGGACGACGATGTCAAACCTGTTACACCACGCGTACCAGCTTAAATGATAGAACACCGAAACATCACGTATTCTAGAATGCCCGACAAGAAAAATGAAGTTCGTGAATTTATAATGATGCGCCTGCTTCTAGAAATAGCCTCTGTAGGGGTTCCAACATGGTCGTCTGTGTATTACAGAATGATGAGTGTTTTTTTTTTTTTTTATACTCGAGCTGCCATGTCGCCTTCGTGGATTTTTATTTTTAGCTTCGGTCTCTTGTGTGAAATATTTCAGCAGCTTGAATGGCGAGTTCTTGCAGATTGCTATTGATTTAGTCTTTTTTGTGTGTGTAGTTACTTTGCAGCAGGACAACAATGACTTTTTTTTATTTCTGATTTTATTTGCGATTATGTAAGTATTATACTGGACTATTCCATTACAATTTTTATTATTGTATAGTGTATATTTATACATGTATGCTGGTGGACAATTAAGAGTCGCCTTTCTTATACATATTTATTTCCCGACGTTTCATAATTTTCGTATATAATTACACCTTCAAGGACTCTACATAAAAATCAAACATAAATTTTCACTCTTAAAATTGTACATTTAAAAAAGATCAAGATATGTAAGCCCGAAGGGTGTTCGAATTCCATGTATATATATATATATATATATATATATATATATATATATATATATATGTGTGTGTGTGTGTGTGTGTGTGTGTTTGTGTGTATGTACCCTTGTACTTGACTGCATGTACATTTTTATTTTCCTCTTTAAGCGTTTGGGTCCAGTAATGACATATTCAAGGATATATTTATACATACATGCCTACATATACATACATACATATATATATATATATATATATATATATATATATATACATACTTATGTAAACGTATATATTCACGCACGTCTCGCTATTAAATGCACACATACGAACATATTCAAGCCCCGACGTGCACACGACCCATTTGAAATCCACACCAAAAAAAAAAAGTCACCGTAGAGCTCTATCGGGGCCATTCGATTATCGCAGCAAGAGTCATTTGTAATTCGGACCCAATTTGCCGTAAATATGAGCACACTTGTATTTCGCAGATATAAATTACTTGGGCGTCCACGCGAATTAATAGTCCATTATCTCTCTCATTTGGGCAACGGGTGATTAGGTTAGGAATAGGGAGGTTTTCCTCCCAGTCGGCGGGAGTTTTTTTCCCTCCGTTGGGAGAGGAATTTTAATTAGCCAGGAATTTGCCATTATCGTTTGCCAGGGCTTTGTTGTTTTGTTTTATTGAAAGTAAATTTATTTTTATTGTTGCTGGTTTGTACTGTTTTTGTTTTGTCACACTTTGAATTGTATTTATGTAACCAGTGATGTCTTTTTTACATATATTTTTTACATTTTTTAGGTTTTCTTTTATCTCTTTGTGTTCTGTTGTGGATTTTGCAATTTCACTACTCTATTTTACACTTATTCCAGGGATGTTAATGTAATAAACTCACTTTTTTGTCAAAATATTCCAAGAGTTATTATGAGTAATGTGGTGTTTCCATTTTTTCAGCATTGAAAATGCAACCTAGAAGTGTTGCGAAACGTCGGCACAATAAATCATGAAGATGCACTGTGCTTTCCCTTTGTTACCCAGCAGAAGTAATTTTAACCGATACATATTTTATATTCACGAAATGAGAGTTTTGTCAGTTTTGTCAGTTTCATTTCTGTGGGTTTGGTCATCATTATCTTAATGAAATATATATATTTTTTTAATGGCGACGAATCTTGTCAGTTTAATCATTGAGAATTTGTCTTTTTAGTAACTTAGGAGGAATCGTATAGACGTGAATATATATTTAAGTTTGGATATTTTTTAGTTTATTTTATGTATGTGTATATATATATATGTATATATATATATATATATATATATATATATATATATATATATATATATATATATATATATATATATATATATATATATATATATATATATATATATATATATTTTTTTTTTTCACATCACCGTGATTCATATGTACATTAAGCTACAAATACCCTTTAATATCTTGGCCGTGTGGTTTAATGCGCGTCACTGTAGTTCTGAGTTCTTGTCTTCCTTGGTTCTAGCCCACGAGACGACGAAATTATCAACTAAATGAATATTAAAGGACAATACATTAAATATATATATATATATATATATATATATATATATATATATATATATATATATATATATAATTTATGTATTTATATATATATATATATATATAATATATAATAATGTGTTTGTGTGTCGTATTTATTTATATTGATAGAGCCCAACACACCTTTAATTCTATCCTTTCTTTCCACCGTATTATCCACGAGTCCCCCTTCCACGGCTGACTCGATGACATTGCCAACTCTCTCTCTCTCCACGAGCGAAATCCTCGTTGTATAAAACCCGTTCTTTTGACGCTGATTTAATGAACGTTTTTAAAAGTTTTTCCTCTTTCCACATCAGTTTTGCATTCCCGCTTAACTTTTATTTATTACTTTTCGCTATTTTTCAAATTTTTAATTCAGTCAGCAGCGCCCAGGAACAAAACGACAATGGCGTTTTTTTTCGTTCGTGTATTTTCTCGCTTGCTCTGGTATGTTGAAGTCACGGGTGGAGTTGTGTTGATGGGTTCGTTCGTGATTCTCTGGGTTTGGGCGTAAGGCGCTGTTTTTAGGTTTGTGTATGTCTGTGTATGCTGTTGTGTACAAAGGGGTGTATAGTCTGCGTGTACTTAAGGAAGTACGGTTTGTATGTGTGCATGCGTTATGTATGGATGTATGTATGTATGTATGTGTATATATATATATGTACAGTATATATGTAATGTATAAGCTGTGTACTTCCTTAATACATGTAATGTATACTGGAATGAATATATATATATATATATATATATATATATATATATATATATATATATATATATATATATATATATATATATATATATATATATATATATATATATATATATATATATACATGATTATAATAAATTTTTGTACGTAATTCATTCATCACACATTACCACAGGTGAAAAATAAGAGACGGGGTGTAGGTCCTGACCGGTTTTGACTTTATTTCCAAGCCATATATATCGTGTGCGCATGTGCGCACGCAGCTACCTACATGTGCCCTCTGTGTATACACATATCTCTCAGCCCGCACACAAACTAGCCATCTGTAAACACGCCCTATATAACGGACAAGTAGACGAACCCATAACCCTAACTAAGTATTCAGAAGCCTTCAAAAGACAGCATTAGGAAGCGAGAGAGTGAATTGAGGAGGCTTTTAATGCAGGCAGCCCATTCCCATCTAAAAGGGGAAATTCCAGCTGACGTAAGATCCTCTTGGCGTCCATAAAACACCGCCGATTATCTTAGCAAACAAGGCGAGACGGTTAGTCCCCCCGCGGCCGTAAACCATTTATGATCCCGTCTCGAGTCCCCGTCTAATGGCTCGTTAATGGGAACCGAGTCGTTCTGGGGGATTAACTGCTCTGCATAGGCCCGTTTCAGGTCTCTTTTCCAGCTGCGGAATGATTATTGGATTAAGGTGAGTAGGTGATGAGTTTGCTTTTGGGGTGTGTGTGTGTGTGTGTGGGCGTTAGTGTGATGCTGTCTTGTTCATATATATATATATATATATATATATATATATATATATATATATATATATATATATATATTCCCATATGGGGTAAGCACGATATTTGGCTTTATAGATATATATGTTTATATCATACCAGACCCAATATATATATATATATCGAGACGTGTGAGATGTTTGTTATGTTTTTAGAATATATACATATATCCATTACTTATAGATTCCGGATGTCTACACAAAGTGTCTGCCTCTCTCTGATCACGGATTTTTTATGTTCACAAATATTAAGTCACAGATTTCATTTATTATCCAGTTCACTATACCTCGGGAATAACTTACACCCAAGGGGAATTATGATTGATAAGTGCTTCGACGCCGGCAGGATTCGAACCGTTGCCTAGTTTAGAAGCAGTTATCAGTTATAATTCCTCTTTGGTGTAAGTTATTCCTGAGGTATAGCTGATGTTAAACTGGATATTAAACGATATATGTGGCTTATATATATATATATATATATATATATATATATATATATATATATATATATATATATATATATATATATATGTATATTTATATATATATATATGTTATATATATATATATATATATATATATATATATATATATATATATATATATATATATATATATATATATATATATATATATATACAGTGTATTCTCTCCTTTCTCTCAACAGATTTTTTAAAACCTGTTAGAGCTAACGTATGAGATGAGAAGGAAAATAATAAGGTTTCCTTTGTCTGAATTAGCACATCTTTGCATAACATCACTCTTGCCACATGAACTTAATGACGGAGATGTGCAATTTTAGTGAGCAGTAAACTTTGCAACTAGAATCTCTCACGAAGTGGTGCTTGTTTGTTAGGATCGGGAAGGAGTCTCTTTTATGTTAGTGAAGATCCATGGTGTATGCAGTTTGAAATTACACTTTTATTGCTGGAAATTATGAAAGTACAGTATAACCGCGATGTTTTATGGGAGGACTCAAGTGACTTCTGATTTTTTAACAGTCCCAGAATTTTTTGAGTTCTAATTTGTAACTTCAAAGGTTCTTTTGTTCTTGTAGGTTAATTATTTTTTTGCAAGCCCAGAAAAATTGGGTTCTAAATTGTAACTTCAAGGTTTTTTTTTTCTTTTAAATTCATTATTTTTTAGCAAGCCCAGAGATTTTAGGTTCTAAATCTTAACATCAAGGGTTCTTATAATCTTTTAAATTAATTATATACATATATATATATATATATATATATATATATATATATATATATATATATATTGCTACAGGATCATACAAACGTCATTGATTGCACCTGCATATCTGGTACAAAGCCAGCCTACTCGCCTCACATTAGAATAATACAAACAACCAAAGAGCACAGACAATTTGCTTGTCAAGTCAACTATATCCTCCAGGTTTGGAGTTTCCCTATTCCTCCTAATACCCCCCCTCCCCATCAGACCTTAATCCTCTTTTTCTTGGAAATGGTGATTCTCGCTCTCTCTTCCTCTCTCACAGGACCCTGGTGTTGGGATGAGTGGATTGACGGCCACCGGCATAGCCAGAGCACACCATTAACTAGGAGAAAGTTGATGCAAGAATTGTTGCACCTTCCAAGGCTTGGCGCCAGAAATTAGGGTGTGATGCCATGTGGTTACCATGTTGCCCCAACACCCATCATGCATTTGTGACCCATGGGTCAGACCACCCATTAAAGGGTGCCACTGACCGCTCCCAATCCGACCAGATCGACTGGAGATTCTGAGAGAAATTCATTTCTTGTCCTAATGTGGTTCGGATTCCACAATAAACAGGTCCCTTTTACCTCTTGACGTTAAATAAAGCGTCCTTCAGTCATAAGCTGTTAATCAGCTCCCCAAGACCCCCCCAAAGTGCAATAGTCAGTCGTCAGTAGCCCATGGAGATGTCCTTGAGGACAAGATCAGACATGACACTGTGAACCAATTCTGCCCCAGAATGTATGGTCTTATTGCGCCCGCTAAGACGGGCATGTTCTTGTAGACTCCTGCATTGAGGACTCCTGCATTGAGTGCCAAGAAAGCCCTCTCACCGATAGAAGTAATTCACGCATCCCGTCAGTCGTCCCCCTTCAGTAGTGCAGATTCTGCTCGTTGTTTTATCCCCTTTTAAAGTAATTGTTATCAAGTGCTTTCTCAAGTATCACCCATTGCTGTAGTGTATCAGGACCCTAGCGGCCCTCCACAACCTTGCATTAATTGTCAGTACATTTGTGTCATTATATTGAGATTTTCTTATATGATTACCTGTATAATTGATTGATTGAATGACATTGCTGTATGTGGAAGCATGGTCAGATGAGACCTTCTCCCCTCCTTGTACCAATGAACTCAAAACCCACCATTCACATGTAGCAATATATATATATATATATATATATATATATATATATATATATATATATATATATATATATATATATATATTTATATATATTTATATTTATATATATAAAAGACTATGAATACAGTATTACAGATTTTTGTGGCAGTTTATGATCCGCAATTTGTAGATCGCTTTGGTGAAAATATTCTCATTTGTGTTGATATTACACCCAATTGATTAGGGAAGACCAGGACATTTAGTATAATGTATCAGGCACGCGAAGCGTCAGAGTTACAGCGAAAAGTGAACACTTTACGGCAAGCAGAAGCATTCAAAATAGCTCCACGGTGAAAGAGAATATAAAAGTCGTTTTATGCCAGAAGAATTATTTCAGCTCGCATGCGAATTTCGAGGAAGAAAAAGTGATCCCGGAAAGAACTGCATGAGAGGGAATGCGAATCCTGCAACTGCAGGAGACAGGGAGAAGGAGAATAAATGAGGGAGGAGGAGGAGGAGGAGGAGGAGGAGGAGGAAAAAGTTCCCCCTCGGAGGACTCTCATCTGCATCCATGAGACGAGCGGGAGATGAGAGTCACTCCGGGATATCGTTATTAATAAGAAAACCTCTTTGTGCCCGAGACAATAGATTCCTCCTGCTGGGGATAAAAGAGACGGAGACTCAGAGAGAGAGAGAGAGAGACTCCCTCCCACGTCGGCACACGGTGATCAGAGATGCATTGTGGTTGTGAACGTGCGTGCATGTGCATTCGTTAAGGCAACAGACATCCGGCTCACTTCTTTGTAGCAGAGCAGAGACAGAAGGTCCCTTGCTGAAGTTAGCGGGTTAGTATCGTTCCTTTTACTGCACCTCCGTTCAGAGTCTCTTCCAGCTTACTTTCCACCCTCTCCTAGCAATTTTATCTTTGTGCAACTGCGCGATTTTCCTCCTGTTACACCTTTAAAACCTTTTTACTCTCAGTTTCTCTTTCAGCGCTGAATGACCTCATAGGTTCCAGTGCTTGACCTTACGCCTTAAAATTTTAAATACCATTCCATTCCATAGGAAAGGACATGTTCTACTTAAGAAATCGAGGACTTATATATATATAGTTCTTGGGTTCGGGAACAAAGACACTTCCTAGTCTTCTATAATAATAAAATCCGTGTGGATCTTTCTTGTTTGTCCGGCCCGGATCGAGGCTGGTTAGGTAGGGGATCGGGAGGGTAGGGGAGACATGACGGGCAGAGCCGGGTTCCAGCGCAGCGCAGCGCAGCGCGTGCCGTCAAGCTAGTGCAATTAAATAATGACTGTAATGGTCAAGTTCCTCTTTTGCGATGAAAAACTTCTGCCGTATCCCGTAATTCTCTCCTACGTAGTTAAAATTTTGCAGGCGCAGGAATTGCATTATAAAGATGACATCTTTCTAAAACGAAATGGCTGAAGTTTTTAATTACAAATGAAGTTGACCGGAGTTGAAGATCACAGAGCAAGTTTAACGAGGTGTCATGATAATGTGAGGAGTTTTCTGTGTTTCATATACTTCAATGGTGTGGTGCATTACATTTATAAAAATGTAGGTAAATGTCAGTGTCAAATATCCATTGTTCATGCGAGGAAGATATATACATTGGGCTCATTTTACAGTACAAAAACTTCTTTTAATATACTCCTCATGATTATTCTTTTTATATATATATATATATATATATATATATATATATATATATATATATATATATATATATATATATATGTATATATACTGTATGTATGTATTTGTATATGTATATGTATATATATATATATATATATATATATATATATATATATATATATATATATATATATATATATATATATATATATATATAAAATGCATGAGAATGACTTACTGTTGCTTCATAATATGTACTAGCACCTTCCATGATATTCTTGTTACCTTTATTCAGAATTCTCCCACGTTCTGCTCTACCACAAAACGTTCACTAAAGTCTTGAATTCGTTGCATAATTCCTCGTTAGTCATATCTTATTCACCAAGTAAACCCATTACCATCTCTGCTTGTTAACCATTGGTCACAAACGCCCTGTTATCACCCACACTTTCCATTTTCCTTTGTTATATTCTGTAGCATTGTTCTCCATCGCTCGGTCTTAAACGAGCTGTGTTGAACTGGGGATATTTTTTAGCTGTCTCCTCTCTCTCTCTCTCTCTCTCTCTCTCTCTCTCTCTCTCTCTCTCTCTCTCTCTCTCTCGCACGCGAGATGAAAGGTTCGACTTCCCGTTCTCCCGAGATTAAGCGGAACGGATGCGAAATAGCGCTTTCATTTCGGCCGTCATGTGAATAAGCTTCTTAAGAAGGGAGAGGTTTTGCTCGTCTTGCAATATATATCTAGCCCTTGTGGTTTATTGCAGGTTTCACTTTCCCCTCCCCTGGAAATCTATTTTTTTTTTTTTTTTTTTTTTTTTTTTTTTTTTTTTTTGAGGGACCTTTTTGTTTTCTTTTTTGACGAGTGGCCCTTTCTTTTTTTGCGAGTGACCTTTTTTTTTTTTTTTAGGTGGCCCTTTCTTCTTTTTTTGCAGAGTGACCCTTTTTTTTTTGCCAGTGACCCTTTTTGTGTGTGACCTTTTCTTTTTGCCAGTGACCCTTTTTTGCGAGTGACCCTTTCTTTTTTTGCGAGTGACCTTTTCTTTTTTTGCGAGTGACCATTTCTTTTTTGCGAGTGACCCTTTTTTTTGCGAGTGACCCTTTCTCTTTTTGTGAGTGATTCTTTCTTTTTTTGAGTGACCCTTTCTATTTTTGTGAGTGATTCTTTCTTTTTTTTGCGAGTGACCCTTTCTCTTTTTGTGAGTGATTCTTTCTTTTTTTTGCGAGTGACCCTTTTATTTTTTGCGAGTGACCTTTCTATTTTTTGCGAGTGACCCTTTCTATTTTTTTGCGAGTGACCTTTTCTATTTTTTGCGAGTGACCCTTTCTTTTTTGCGAGTGACCCTTTCTTTTTTTGCGAGTGACCTTTGCTTTTTTTGCGAGTGACCCTTTTTTTTTTTTTTTTTTTTGCGAGTGACCCTTCTTAGGAGAAGACGTTTTGGTTGCGTCCTCTTCGAAGTGAATTAATGGGTAGTCTGCATCCCGTCGTTATTTATACCGAAATGCGCATTTTTAACCATTTCACTGACTTGGGGCCCTTCGTGAATGTTGATCTGTTGGGAAAATTCTCTCAGCCTTTGTACGCATAGACTTCTCAAGAAATAATACTTGCGTGTTCTCTTATTCTCTGTATTCCTTCTTATGCAGGAATTGCTGTATATCTCGAATTCTCTGTTTTCCATCTTATGCAGGAATTGCTATATTCTCTTATTCTCGGCATTCCTTCTTGCGCAGGAATGGCTATATTCTCTTATTCCTGCATAAGAATATGCAGGAATTGCTATATTCTCTTATTCTCGGTATTCCTTCTTGCGCAGGAATGGCTATATTCTCTTATTCCTGCATAAGAATATGCAGGAATTGCTATATTCTCTTATTCTCTGCATTCCTTCTTATGCAGGAATTGCTATATTCTCTTATAATCTGTATTCCTTGCTGCGCAGGAATTGCTGTATTCTCTTATTCTCTGTATTCAGTCTTACGCAGGAATTGCTGTAATCTCTTAATTCTCCGTATACCTTCTTGCGCAGGAATTGCTATATTACAAGCTTCTTAAACCTTTGCCCAATTTGTAGATATTGTAAATAGAAAAGTGGCGAACGTTGTAACATGTTATGCAGGCTCTTGAAAAGTAGTTTGACATTACTGGATTGGTTGAAAAATGAGAATGTAAGTTGTGTATATGATATTGTTGAGGAGAAACTCTTGGGAATAGGCTGTAGTATCCTAGGTATCTTGGGAGTAAGGATACGACTGGAACCAAGACAAAAATTTAAACTGATAAAGCATTAGTCTAGAAAAAAAATTTTATTTTACTTCAGGTAAATTGAAATGATAATTGCCGTTATAGTTCATATGTTCCTATTAAGAAAAATCCGGTCACTTTCTTTATTTTATGTTTTAAGTCATCAAACAATACAATTCATAACTTTTATTTTTGTTCAGTAAACATAAAGATATTTGCGAGTTATTTATTAGGAAGTATTTTTAGATATTTCGTGCCGATCTCTATCAATAGTTATCGATATTGAAGTTCATTCAATACCTTATTTTATAGCGCATTATTTTTTCCCGTTTGCATTTATATTTTTAGCAACAGAGGTCAAAGCATAATGAGAGCTTTTATCGGCGCTAATAGTCGATGAAAAATTAACTTGGCCATTAAAAACTCAAGTGCATTCAATTATGCTCTCCGTTATGGAACAGAGAGAGAGAGAGAGAGAGAGAGAGAGAGAGAGAGAGAGAGAGAGAATTAGTTAGTTTCCAATGCATTTTAATCGTCACGGATGAATTACTTTTATTTTGCATCGATTTCAGCCCATTCTCAATATTCTAAAACTGAGAGCAATGTGGAGCCATTTTGACATAGAAGTCATTGAATGCATATTTTTACCATCGAATATTTGTCACTTTGTTATCCCTATTGTCTATTTGTATATTTAAGTGTTTTGTGTGTGTGTGTGTTTTACATACGGTAAGATTTTCATGTGAGTGTTTTAAATTTTTCTAGGTGTACATGTTTATATTTATAAATACTGTTTATAATATTTTAACATTTATTATTGTTCATTTTATAGGTTTAAGTCTACATTTTTAAAGGTGTTTATTCCTCTTTAAAGTGTAGTGCTTGCTTCCATATAAATAATGATTGTGTGTGAAACTCTTAACAAATCTAGACGTCGGAAAGTTTTCCCAAGTAATTCCAAAAATAAGAACGGGAGTTTTTATGAAAAATGAAAAATAGGTTTAAACTAGAGGATCCCTTTTCATCTTGTTAAGTTCCGCTTTGGGAACTAATTAGATTTTTATTCTTTTCATATAATGATAGAAATATTAATATTTTGATTCCAAAAACATGAACGGGGGTTTTTATGAATATTGAGAAGAAGAATATAAACCAGAGTATTACTTTCCCTCTTGTTAAGTTCTACTTTGGGAACTAATTAGATTTTTATTCATGTTATATAATAGAAGTATTAATAATATTTTGATTCCAAAAACAGGAACGGGGTTTTTATGAATATTGAGATGGGTACAGCTAGATCATTTCTTTCCGTTTTGGTCAAGTTCCGCTTTGGAAACTAATTACATTTGTATTCATTTTATATAATAATAGAAATATTAATAATATTTTAATTCTGAAAACAAGAATTGGAATTCTGATGAAAAACAAAAAAAGTAGTTGTTAAACTATATTATCTCTTTCCCGTGGGACTATCTGCTCCAATATTACCTTGTCCACCACTAAAGAGAATTCATTCTTTTAGCCTCAGTGTACTTGTGCGGTCGAGGACCTTTAGAACGGCGCCTCACTGTCCATAACGTTTTATGATTCCCCCGCTATTTCCAGCTCGCTTTGACGAACCCTTGCTCCCTTGCTGCCCCATTACCATTAGCCAAAAGGCAAATGATCAACAAAAGCCACTGAAACCGGGAATATTTCCATATACATACAGATCACCGTCATGATTTGTGTACGAGTCGCCGCGAGTCGAATTTGCTCTACTGCTGATTGAAGGCATTCCGAGATAGTGGCCTGCGACCATCACAGGATCTGTGGATTACTGATGATTGACGGAGAGAGAGAGAGAGAGAGAGAGAGAGAGAGAGAGAGTGGAAGTTGTAGCTTGCAATTATGCAAATCGAAATTAGCGTCTTTATACCTGTTGCTGAGCGATCAAATCTCTCTCTCTCTCTCTCTCTCTCTCTCTCTATGAAATTCGCCTGTCTATCAGTCTGAAAGATCTCTCTCTCTCTCTCAATTATAAATCGAAATTCGTCTTTATATCATTGCTGAATGATCAAAGATTAGTTCTCTCTCTCTCTCTCTCTCTCTCTCTCTCTCGTCTTTGTATCTCTCTCTCTCTCTCTCTCTCTCTCTCTCTCTCTCTCTATGAAATTCGCCTGTGTATCAGTGGTGAAAGATCAGTTTTCTCTCTCTCTCTCTCTCTCTCTCTCTCTCTCTCTCTCTCTCGTTCGTACCCATCACGCAGATTGTTCGCGGTAGGGAGCTGTCTCATCAGCAGTCGGTATTTATCAGCGTCGTGCAATTTGCGTATTCTGGCTTTCCATGGCGATGAGTCCAGTCGTTTTGAAAGGCTTTTGATGTATTCATGCGATCATTATGGAGAACAGAGTCTCTCTCTGTCTGTCTCTCTCTCTCTCTAAAGTATAATCGTCAGCGAACATCAAGTTTTGGAAATAAATCGGTAAGTGAAATTTTTTGAGAAACTTCGACGTTGGAAATTAATCCAGTTATAAAGTATTTGAACAATTTTTGTTTTAATAGACAAAATATAAATAAAAAAAAAAAAAAAAAAACAAATGCTTCGGGCCAGCCCTGTGACCGCTGATAATCAGTCAGTGGTCTGGTAAAACTATTTTAATAATAATAGTAATCTCTCTCTCTCTCTCTCTCTCTCTCTCTCTCTCTCTCTCTCTCTCTCTCTCTCTCTCTCGAGCCGTGGAATGAAGGTGTATTTGCTTTCTATGTGGTGATCGTGGTATGGGTAATTAACTGATTGCTTTCATGGTATTTAGTCAGTAATACGT
>NC_089780.1:14382665-14447665 GCF_040412425.1 Macrobrachium rosenbergii
AACACACGTGAAGTCCTGCATTATTCATTTACAGTTATTAACAAGTAATTCATTGTATATTTGATGTTAATGTGGTATACTGGTAAGCATACATCAATATCTGCATGACTGGTAAACATAACCTTGGTAATTATACTAAGCTATCAGCAAATCTTATTTGATAAAAAAAAAATTTAAGTACCAAAGATTTATGCTAATTACTGGCGATTAGTGATTGTGCATATTTACAAATTTCCAAAATTAAAGTTAGCATTTTAAAAAAAAAAATCGAGTTGTAGACAAACTGAACAATATGTGACCGGGAAATTTTAAAATGTTTGATGAAAATACGGGAAAAATATTTGTTACCGAATATTAATACGTTGGCTTATGATAAAAACAGCTTTTACTGTACACATACCCCATACACAATCCTTACAAAATCCTGTGATAGAGAAAGACTAGCTACTCTGAAAGGTTTATCTATCAAAAACACGAAAATCTGATAAAAAATAGATAAAGATTAAAGCCAAATAAAAATTCGGTAACGTTCATCGTTGACGCAGTTCAGTGTGTGTGTGTGTGTGTGTGTGTGTGTGTGTGTGTGAGCAAGAAAGATCTCTTGTAAGTGAAATCTTTCACTGAATATGTTTGGGAATTCTATTCCTAACTTGATCAAGGATGAAATGTTCGAGGCTAATCCCGGATGTCCCGTTGAAGAGGCTCTATAAATAAATAAATAAATAAATATATATATATATATATATATATATATAATATATACATATACAGTATATATATATATATATATATAATATATATATATATATATATATATATATATATATATATATATATATATATATATATATATATATATATATATATATATATATATATATGAGTAACTGCCAAGCTTGTTTTTAAGTTTAGCTACGTGGAATCAGCCTTTCAGCTCTCTACGCTGGGAGGATAAACACAATCATGTTTTGGGGAGAGAGAGAGAGAGAGAGAGAGAGAGAGAGAGAGAGAGAGAGGCACAATCCCACTGACAGCTTTGTACATGCATTAGCCGTAAAATCTATATGATTTCAGTTTAATCCGCTGAAAAGAGAGAGCTACATAGACCCATGATATTTCTGCGCCGTTTCTATTCATCAATGTGTGCTATATATTTTGGAAACATTTTATTGGAAGTCGCTGGCAATGATGACGGTGTGATGGACTTGACAATAGGGTGATTAAGACACGCCGGTTTCAAAAACATGGGAGAGAGAGAGAGAGAGAGAGAGAGAGAGAGAGAGAATATTAAGTTAATAAAATCTGTAGTAGCTGTTACTACCTTTACACTACTGTTATACGAAACGTGAGTTCCTTTGGAATCTAATGCACCATATATCAAAGTAGAGGTGTATTTTATGTTAATTAGTAAACCCCTTGCGCGAGCAAACACCCCCCCCCCACGTCCTTTCTTCTCCTCCTCCTCCTCCTCCTCCTCCTCCTCCTCCTCCTCCTCCTCCTGTCTTAAATGCAAGAAGACCTGATATCTATGGAGTTCAACTGCAACCATACACCAAGTCAGTCCATTAACTTACGAGGCGCTACGACAGTGGCAGTAATTAGTGAAACCTGAACTGTTTTACCTTAGGAAATAACAAAGGCTTTTGATACAAATATAATGGTGTGCCCCAAAGGAGGAGTTATGCTTAATAAAGGTTGGTGAAACCTAACTCTAATGACTGATCTCTTCTTTATTTATAGTGTTTATATTATTTTCCATTCCACTTCCACCTTCTCGAATGACTTACCATCAAGACTTTATTATTAAAGTTCTCGTTGTGTAACACAATCGCAGTCAGCCATTACAGATCGAACCGGACGAAGAAAAAGAGAAACTTAAAATCAGGCAACTCTCGCATCGATTGATGAGAATCACTCGGAGAAATCTTTATGTAAGAGATTCTATTTCTGAATTTCATCCGATACTCGATCAGGGATGAAATGTTATTGGATAATCTGGGTCTGACGCTGAAGGGGTTTAAATCTGCATGTAACGCGCTGTATTTTAAGTGGCGTTAATTGGAATCTATGCATGAGCGCTCGACAGTACTGAAATAAATGCTGAGAGAGAGAGAGAGAGAGAGAGAGAGAGAGAGAGAGAGAGAGAGAGAGAGAGATTCCTTGAAAGAGGAAGACGTGCATCAGAGAGAGAGAGAGAGAGGCAAATTCGGTGAAAGAGTAAGAAATGCAGGAGAGAGAGAGAGAGAGAGAGAGAGAGAGATGGTTTTCGGTAAAAATTATGATACCCAGGAGAAAATAAGAAAAATTAAACCCAGTAAGAGATCACAAAAATATAAAATTGGCTGGAGAGAGAGAGAGAGAGAGAGAGAGAGAGAGAGAGAGAGAGATGGTTTCGATAAACAATATGACACCCAGACCAAAAAGAAAAAATTAAAACCAAGTAAGAGGTCACAAAAACTCAAAGTGACTCTGGAGTGAGAGAGAAAGAGAGTGAGAGGGTGAATGGAATGGCGGGGGGGAGGGGCAATCAAGTGATCGGAGCAATTAAGATAGAATCGAAAATGTCCTCTTCATCTGCCACCTGAGATCGGCCAAGTTCGAGAACAGCCAAGTCTCATCAATTAGACCCGACCAACTTTCGAGACGCGGGGTCGATGGAGCCAGAGATTTCAATGACGGCACAACTTCTCCTTTTCTTTCCTTCTTCTTCCTCTTCTTCTTCTTCTTCTTCTTTAGGAGAGGGGAAAAAGGAAGCCGAGGGGACGGGACACAGAGAGAGAAAGAGAGAGAGGGTTATGAAAGACGGGAGAAGACTTGGGAAAAGAAATCTAGGAGATAGAAGGATAAAAAAAAAGTTTGGAAAGGACCTCGGTCTAATGACTTTCTCTCGGAGAAACCCTTCCACGTCTTCCCATTTCTTTTTCCTTTCTCTCTTTTTTTCTGTTCCTTAGGAGGGCAGGAGCAAGGCGGCCTCCGAAGAGGGTGTACCGTCGGAGTCTTCTCTCTCTCTCTCTCTCTCTCTCTCTCTCTCTCTCTCTCTCTCTCTCTCTCTCTCTCTCTCTCTCCTGTCGCGTCACTTTGATCATTATGCATCAGCAATTAGCCTCCAAGGGGCCTTTAATGGATTTTGCAAGCGTGTAATCCAGTTTCCCTTTTCCCTTTAAATCTGTTTCGACCCTCAGATTTCGCTCCCAGATGAGAGCTGATTGGATACAGTAAATAGCATTTCGTCTTTTTTTTATGTTCATCTGTAATTTATTGATTGGCAGTAAAAGTATTTGGATGTAAGCATTTTGTAAATTTATGTACCTAAAATTCAGTTTCATAGTTTCCCAATATCAACCAGAAAAAAATATTTCGTAAAGATAGTTTGATGTGAAAATGCAGTTAGTATTTCACTGTGCAAGTTGTTTGATAAATGGCAATTATCCTGCCGTCGCAAATAGGTGTTAAGTGGTATTTCAGACATTCCTCATCATTTTCAGTCCTATATTAGCAAAAGCTGAGGTGTGGCCTTATTGATTGTAAAAACATGTTTTTTAACTCTTAGGACTTAAATTGGAAAGGAACTTTTGTTCACTGCAAGATTCCGTGACGGCCTAACACTGGAGCCGTTTGGGCAGGTCGCTGCACTATACCCTAGTAAGGGTTAGGTAGAATATGGCACCATGGCATCGGTTATGTCTGAATCTCTTGTTTCGTGTGCAATTCAAGTTAAATGGCCATGGAACTCTTTTTACAGTTTTATCTTTTAGTTGCCCTTGCGTTTTATTTTTTGATAATTTTCTACCTCGAAACTGGGTTAGTTTAGTTTCTTAGAACTTGGTCCCATTCCATACATGCTTCAACTGAGTCATCAATTTGGCCAACAGTGAGAATCATCATACGGTTTAGTTTCAGCCATAAAATAAAAACACCAGTTATTTTATCAACAAAAGGGTCAGTTATTTTACCAATAAAAGGGTCACTCCGTTATTTTCGTGATCTTTTTATTTCAATTAAATTCTTTCTTTCTGGTTTTGGTCAACATTAGACCATATGGTCGTTTTTCAAGACGTTATTTGAGTTGGAGAATAAGAAAGGAAAACAAACAAAAGCAGTGTTGGTTTAGTAGAGGCTCAGATAAATCCTTTCACTTTCTCATTTGAGTTCATTGCTCTCTCTCTCTCTCTCTCTCTCTCTCTCTCTCTCTCTCTCTCTCTCTCTCTCTCTCTCTTAGATAGTTGTAGAGACTTTGAACTTTTTGTGATTCTCTCTCTATCTCTCTCTCTCTCAGATAATCGTAAAGACTTTGAAGACAAAACTCATGTGATCTCTCTCTCTCTCTCTCTCTCTCTCTCTCTCTCTCTCTCAGATAATCATAGGGGGGACTTTGAGGACAAAACTTATGTGATGTCTACTGTCCCTACGACGTCAGTTTCCCGTTTCGCCCGACAGACCCAGAGAGAAATAAGTCACACTGAAAATGTTCGGTGTCGCGAAAACCCGTAGGTTCAGCCGTGGTGGACACGAATTTGCTCTCTGCGTTTTCTTTCTCGTTTTTCTTCGTTTTTTTTTTTGTCCTTCTTTTGGCCCGGAGAGGTATTTTTATTTTTTGTGCCCCGTCGGGAGGATGTTACCGTCAGTGCACCTCACGCGGTGCACTGTAGGCATTACTAGAGGGCGTTTGTAGCGACTCTTCGGTGTCTAGCTGCACTCGCTTCTTAGTTAGTCTTTTGCCTTGCTTCCATTCCGGCCTTTTTTCATCCACCTTGCTGTCCAGCCTCTCGAACAAATTGTCTTAGTGTAATTATGTCTTGCTGTCCAGCCTCTCTAACAAGTTCGTCTTAGTGTAATCATGTTTTGCTGTCCAGCCTCTCTACCAAACACTTCTAGTGTAATTATGTCTTGCTGTCCAGCCTCTCTAACAAATGCGTCTTAGTGTAATTATGTCTTGCTGTCCAGCCTCTCAAACAAATACGTTTCATTGTAATTATGGGTTTTTTCCCAGTTACACCTTTAGGTCTTTGTACCTATTCTCCGTTATTTTCTTTGTCTCTTTATCTTGCTGTCCAACCTCTCTAACCTCCCGTTTTCACCGTTGACGGCCTAAATTTCATAAATCATAAATCGATATTTCTTGTGTATTAACAATCGGTGGTATTGAAATGTCAAATTGGATAGTCTGTGCATTCTGTATTCATTAGATAAGAAATTTAATTCTTGTCACTTATTCTTAAGGTTTACAATGACTATCTCCACTTAAGGTTTATAATGAATATAGCCACTTAAGGTTCATAATGGATATCGCCACTTAAGGCTTATAATGGGTATCGCCACTTAAGGTTTATAATGAATATCGCCACTTCAGGTTTATAATGAATATCGCCGCTTCAGGTTTATAATGAATATCGCCGCTTAAAGTTTATAATGAATATCGCCGCTTAAGGTTTATAATGAATATCGCCACGCAAGAATGTGCAAGAGAGAATATAGAAGAGGGGAAAGTCGAACTTAAACACGACGTCCAATCCTTTAATTATATCAAGACGCATTTTCCCCTCATCCTTTCACTTCGACGAAACCAAGGATGAAAATCCGCAAGAAAGGGGAAGAAGGATTGCAGGATGAAAGGAACTTCGGACTGGGGTTGACATCGTCGGCCATCCATCCTGCAAAACGATGTCCTCAACAGATCTTCCGGGCGGGTGTCCTTTTCAGTGCCATCTCCCTTTGGTGGCTGGTGTCTTCGGGAAATTGCGAGATAAGGCGATATATTTCCCAGAAAAGATGGTGGCCGCCGTGGAGCGTAGGCCCAGTACCGAAGGAAGAGAGAGAGAGACTTAATTTGTACGTAAGGGAAGAGCTTCTGGTAAATGAGAAATGTGTAAAAGGAGAGAAAATTCTTGCGGTTGCGTGCATGAAACATTGCAGTTGGAGGTGAGCTATTAGTAATAAGGGCCCTGCTGATTAGCGCGGAATCTGGAAAGCTAGCCATCAAAACATTCCATAGCCTATGGGAACAACTATCATAACAGGATACTCACGAAAAACCGTCAGTCAACATAGAAGATCCACAAGCGACTTGTATGTTATTATAATCGAGTTCCTTATAATTTCAGCAGAAAGCTTAAGACTTAATCTTGCATGAGAATGAGGGTAAGCGGAAAGAACCAAAAATATAATGCTGACATAAGCATACTCAAGAAGAGATTAAATCAGCCTGCTAGATCACCATTGTACTGAGGATATCTGTGACGTCATTCGGTCGAATATATTTGGATTTGTAACATAATTGTGATGATAAGGGTGCACGCCCCCTACAGTAAAATGTCATAAACATGTCGGTAACTTATCTCACACGCATCTCAAACAGGTGAAATACAAATATAAGACTTATTAGCAGTCCTAACCAGTGCTTCATACGATTATCCAGCACTGGCCGAAGATACGTTCTTTACTTGCGGTCGTCGACATGTTTTCAACATGTTTGTAATATATAAGCGATAAGTTGTCGACATGTTTTTGACATTCTGATTGTAGTATGGACATGCTATTAGAGCTACAGATGTTGAGGGTGGAAGGTAATAGAATTGTAAATGTGCTCTCTCTCTCTCTCTCTCTCTCTCTCTCTCTCTCTCTCTCTCTCTCTCTCTCTCTCTCTCTCTCTCTCTCTCTTGAACTCGGAAGCCTATCGATGAAACGATTCCTAATATTTCTCCCTCTGTATCTTTTCCTTCTTAGTCTTTGTCACGAAAATAACTAATGAACTATTTACCGAAATAGATATGAAATAGAATACTTAAATATTTATAAAACAGAATACCTGAATATATCAGTCGCACGGTATATACCTCGAGGCAGGCAGTAGAAGGTAAATGGATTTTTTTAAAGGTAAATAAAACCATTTTTAAAGGTAAATGAAAAAAAAATTGTAAGGGAAGTTAGTTTAACTTTTAACGTAAATGAAATCATTTTTAAGGTAAATGAAATCTTTTTATTTTTTTGGTAAGTGAAATAATTTTGTTTCAGGTAAATGAAAAGAATATTCAAGGGAAACGAAATAAATTTTTTAAGTATGAAAAAATGTTGTAAGGGAAATGAAATAAAATTTTAAAGATAAATAAAAAAATTGAGAAATTAAATAAATTTTTTAGGGCAAATGAAAAAAAAATTTTTAAGATGTAATTTTTTTTCTATATAATTGAAATCATTTTTAAGGGAAACGAACTAATTTTTTTAAGGTAAATAAAATCACATTCTCACCCATCAATAGATTTAACCGAAATATATGAGTGACGCGCGTTTTATGGATTCTCGCTGGATTTATGTTCGTCATTCCAGACCGCTAACGTGGGCAGGTTTTCATCACTAATGCGACGTGTTATTACTATTTACGAGAACTGGCACCATAGAGACGGATGAAATTATACCGGCGTGGATGAATGCGAGATGAAATATCAGTAAATAAGTCAGACTTGTACACATTAATCCTTATCCAGTATAAACTGTTCGTGGTTTAGGGATGTTGGTAGTAATTCTTCTTTTAATCCAAGTCCATATTTCTGATCTGCTTTCTCATTCCTCATTATTCAGTTTCTGTGTTGGTCTGTGGTCAAGATACACTGTTGCGACAGAAAGTATCTCACAGCTTAGATCTAAAGACTCCGCATGGGGCCTTGCCGTCAGTGCACCTCACGTGGTGCACTGTGGGCATTACCGAAGGGTGTTTGCAGCGTCCCTTTGGTCCATAGCTCGACCCACATTTTAGCCTTTGACTGTACCTCTATCCCCACTTCCTTTCTTCAGTCTAGCTGTCTAACACCTCTAACTCTTACTTCTTAGTGGAATTGTGGGGTTTTTCCCAGTTACACCTTTAGATCCTAGTATTTCATCTCCTTTATTTTCTGGCTCTGTTTATGTTGCTGTTCAGCCACTCTAACTCCCGGTTTCATTCTCTTAAGCACTGAATGGCGGAAAGCCTGAACTTCATACAATCAAACTCAGATGACCTTTTCATGGATAAATTTGATCTGTGATTTTGAAATAACACTGAAATGAACCCAGTATGCACTAAAATCCCAAAAGAGATTTGTGTCTTTAAAAAATGTACGTCAATACAACGGTGGCTGACTTTTAGATCTATGCAAATTATGAATTGCCCAAAGTGCAAGTTAGTCCTGGGCCGAGACCACAAGTTACTTAACCTTTCATAGAAAATAATTCGGTATTCAGTGCATTAAATATAGGACCGTCTACGCGTCTAATGTATCGTTCCGCATAAGGCATTCGATTTGATGAAGTTATTTTCAGGTGTCTTTATTTTAGTTATTTGCGTCTGATTCCGTTACCGCTTGCTCAAGACAACGAATATTTTCGTCCGCAGTTTTTCGGCCATTGACTCACTACGAGTCGCAAAATACTGCTACTAGCAAATAAAAGTTAGGTGATACGAAAGAAAAAAATACGCATGAAAAGTAAGTGTAACTTACCATGTTTATTATGAAGTCACGTTCGACTCACTGATTTCCCGGTATCTATTTATCTCAGAATTTAGTTTGTTTCTCTCTGAGATTCATGCATGAATTTTAATATCAAGGTCATTTATAAACAAATGCACCTTTTATTTCATTTGGGACAAAATGAATTTTTTTAAGTGTTCAAGAATGTTCATTGTGCTAGCGAAATCATGTGATGTAATTTTGATCGAGAGATGGCAAAGCAATATATATTCCATTTTTATATTTCTAAGATAACTGAATTTGCTTCTTGAATCTTTTTGCTTATTCATTTTCTTACAACCAATGGAATGGAATATAAAATCTAGGCCAAAGGCCAATTGGTGGGACCAATGAGGTCATTCAGCGCTGAAAGAGAAATCGAGAGTAAATTAGTTTGAAAGATGTAACAGGAGGAATCAATTGTTAGCAGAGGGTGGAAAGTAAGATGGGATTTATTTTTATTTATTTATATTTATTTCATGTCCGTCTTCTTTGTATTATGTTTCTTAGTTACAGTCGTCCTTGTCACATATACCTTTACATTAATACCGGAATAAATTGTCACTATGTAGCCAGGAACACGGAGACATTCCCTGAAGTTATATTCAGAAACTTCGGAGACATCACCGGATCCAATTTCAAAAGTAAAACACAGAGGAATCCCGGCGTTTGTCATTTGTCAGATGGTAAACACGACGATAATATTTCTTATTTGAACGGAGAGAGAGAGAGAGAGAGAGAGGGGTGGGGGAGAAAAAGATGGAGGAAGAATTAACATACAAACTTTTGGCATCGGAACTGAAAAATCTCATTTGACGAGAGGATATTTGCCTAGGGAATTTGATTAGGAAATAGGACGGGTCGAAGTTATCTCTTCTTTTCTTGAACTCATTTCCCTCAATCCCTTCTTCTCCCTCCCGTTCCTCCTCCTCCTCCTCCTCCTCCTCCTTCCCCTTCCCCTCCCACACACTCCCTCAACCTCCTCCTCCTCCTATCTCAATTCCTTCCTCCATCCCGCCCTCTCCCTCCTTCCAAATGCCTTCTATTTTGGCGGAGGCAAATCTGCTGCTCCGCCTGCATTGACAACTCCCTTCTCCCCCCTGCCCCACGCCAACAACATTCCCCGCCCCACACCAACAACTCCCCACTCCCCCCCCCACGCCGACCCCCCCCCATTCCCAAACCTTTTTCCCGCGCGCGGGAAGAAATCATTTATCTGTCACAATTTCCTCATTTTCCCTCCTCAGCGTTTTAGGATTATTCATATTTACCCTCAAATATTGTTCTTCCTTCGTCTTCCTTGATCCTCCTTTGTCTTCCTTGATCGTAAGTGTCTACACTGGAGAAGGTGATCAGACTCTAAAGTTAAGAATTTGTTTTCCTTAGTCTCAATTTTTTTTTTTTTAAAGTCTCGCCATCTCTCAAAGTCGTTTTTCATTGCCTTGTAAATGTCTCATTCCAATTTGCAGTTGCTCTACTTACGAGTTATATATATATATATATATATATATATATATATATATATATATATATATATATATATATATATATATATATATATATATATATATATAAAGCCTACGATATTTCTCAAAGCAATTTCCTTTTTATTAGATCCTAGTGGTGACTTCTTGCTGATATACTTCGTAAATTCTGAAGGACAGCAGCCACAATTACTGTCTATATTATTGTGGGTGTTAGTTCGCCTTTTTCACATTTTGGGGTGACTGTAGGGCCACAGGGACCAAACAATTATAATAATTAATCTTTATTGATAGGCCTCTTTTCAGTAAGTTTTTCATTATTATCGGATATACTATCGTTTTCCGTTATTATTATTATTATTATTATTATTATTATTATTATTATTATTATTATTATTATTATTATTATTATTATTATATCAAGAAATATTGTTTGCCTAGTGCAGTTGTGGAATCTTCTGATCTTCTAATATTTAAGCGAGGAGCAAATTCATTCCTGCTCTCTGCTGACGTCTCCTGAATTCAAGTGTATTGGTTTTGTTTTTTATTCCCTCATATTTATTTATTTCTCACCTTTACCTATAACTTTTCGCTCTTTCTGAAGTCTGATTTCTCTTTGGAACCCTCTTGGGTCAGTCGACTCTGACCATAAGGGTTATCAGCTGAAGATGTAAGAACAGAAAGAAAAGCAAATTCCATTCGTTGAATGGATGAGCTAATGAGTATAAAATGTACATTAATATAATTATATTTTCAGCAAATAATCCTAAAACTTTTTCATCCGGGCCCCCGCTATCATTTGTCATTATTTAGCAGCCAGCAATATAACTTGTGTCAGTTCCGATGACAACTCCAGCCCTTAAGTGAGAAGAGAAAAATCCAAACCCTTGACGAATCTTATGGTAATTTTCCCCCAAGGGATAAATAAGACAAGAGGCCTCTTCTTCGTATGCAAATTTTCCTCAGGAATTTGATGCATTGAGTTTCGATATATTGGGAATTCGTGATTTCTCCGATCGGGAATCTTTGATTTCCTCTGCTGTTTCTTTTACTCCAGCTGAGAGGTGGTGTCTTTTTTTTTTACGCGAACGCCGACGGAACGGGCAATTGAATGTATCTAGCCCAGAGGTGAAGTGAAAAGGATCGGGGAGACTGATGACAGGGGTTCAATATAGGGAATTACTGATCGCCTCTTAAAAGTTGGAGGGTTATGGGAGTCAACAAAACGGAACGATGGTGCCATGGAGAATGTGCAAAACGAGAGAATGTGCCATAGAGGTTCAGTAAAATGGGCGAATGGTGCCATGGAGAATCAACAAAACGGAAGAATGGTGCCACGGAGAATCAGCAAAAAGGAGAATGGTGCCATGGAGAATCAACAAAACGGAAGAATGGTGCCACGGAGAATCAGCAAAAAGGAGAATGGTGCCATGGAGAATCAGCAAAACGGAAGAATGGTGCCGTGGAGAATCAACAAAACGGAAGAATGGTGTCATGGAGAATCAGCAAAATGGAAGAATGGTGCCATGGAGAATCAACAAAACGGAAGAATGGTGCCACGGAGAATCAGCAATATGGAAGAATGTTCCACGGAGAATCGGCAAAAAGGAGAATGGTGCCATGGAGAATCAGCAAAACGAAAGAATGGTGCCGTGGAGAATCAACAAAATGGAAGAATGGTGCAATGGAGAATCAGCAAAACAGAAGAATGTTCCATGGAGAATCAACAAAACGGAAGAATGGTGCCAAGGAGAATCAGCAGAAAGGAGAATGGTGTCATGGAGAATCAGAAAAACAGAAGAGTAATGCCATGGATAATCAGGAAAACAGAAGAATGATGCAAAGGAGAATCAGGAAAACAGAAGAAAAGTGCCATGGAAAATCAGCAAAAAGGAGGATGGTGCCATGGAGAATCAGCAAAAAGGAGATTGGTGCCATGGAGAATCAGAAAAAAGGAGAATGGTGCCATGGAGAATCAGCAAAAAGGAGGATGGTGCCATGGAGAATCAGCAAAAAGGAAAATGGTGCTATGGAGAATCAGCAAAAAGGAGAATGGTGTCATGGAGAATCAGCAAAAAGGAAAATGGTGCCATGGAGAATCAGCAAAAAGGAGAATGGTGCCATGGAGAATCAGCAAAAGGAGAATGTTGCCATGGAGAATTAGCAAAAGGAGAATGGTGCCATGGAAAATCAGCAAAAAGGAGAATGGTGCCATGGAGAATCAGCAAAAGGAAAATGGTGCTATGGAGAATCAGCAAAAGGAGAATGGTGTCATGGAGAATCAGCAAAAAGGAAAATGGTGCCATGGAGAATCAGCAAAAAGGAGAATGGTGCCATGGAGAATCAGCAAAAAGGAGAATGTTGCCATGGAGAATTAGCAAAAAGGAGAATGGTGCCATGGAAAATCAGCAAAAAAGGAGAATGGTGCCATGGAGAATCAGCAAAATGGAGAATGGTGCCATGGAAAATCAGAAAAAAGGAGAATGGTGCCATGGAGAATCAGCAAAAAGGAGAATGGTGCCATGGAGAATCAGCAAAATGGAGAATGGTGCCATGGAAAATCAGAAAAAGGAGAATGGTGCCATGGAGAATCAGCAAAATGGAGAATGGTGCCATGGAAAATCAGAAAAAAGGAGAATGGTGCCATGGAGAATCAGCAAAATGGAGAATGGTGCCATGGAAAATCAGAAAAAAGGAGAATGGTGCCATGGAGAATCAGCAAAAAGGAGAATGGTGCCATGGAGAATCAGCAAAACGGAAGAATGGTACCAAAGAGAATCAGCAAAACGGAAGAAAAGTGCCATGGAAAATCAACAAAAAGGAGAATGGTGCCATGGAGAATCAGCAGAAAGGAGAATGGTGCCATGGAGAATCAGCAAAAAGGAGAATGGTACCATGGAGAATCAGCAAAAAGGAGAATGGTGCCATGGAGAATCAGCAAAAGGAGAATGGTGCCATGGAGAATCAGCAAAAAGGAGAATGGTGCCATGGAGAATCAGCAAAAAGGGAGAATGGTGCCATGGAGCATCAGAGAAAAAGGGGGAATGGTGCCATGGAAAATCGGCAAAACGGGAAATTGGTGCCATGCAGACAGAGAAATCTCCATTCTCATATAACTGTGATCATCATATTCTGCTTTCCAATATGCGTATCATACATACAAACAGACAGGCAGACTGGTCTGTTTATTTGGATCGAGCAGATAAATTACTAAACCGTAAACAACTTGGTGGCCGGTGTTTGGACTTGATTTGCCTACGCTTTATCTGTTTGTTTATTCAGCGGTATTCGTGGAAATTCCATATCGGTGGAGTTTTATGAGCCTTAAACCCACCAAACGTCGATATTAACGCTTTGGAAAAGGGGATCTGAATTCAGGTGATATCAACGAACGGCGAATCGAACATCATTTCAGTGGAAGCTATAGACGACGTAATCGAAATTATTTCACTTATACTTCCCTGTTTAACGTGGGAGATGTTTTATAATTATTTACATCATTCCAGTGGAAGCTATAGACGACGTAATCGAAATGAATACACTTATGCTTCCCTGTTTAACGTGGGAGATGTTTCATTATTATTTTTATCCTCTCGTTAATTGCCCAAGGTTATGAAAAACGGTATAAGAGGGGAAACACTTACACCTTTTGAGGAAATACGTTAATGATAAACGACGACACAGATTGAAACTTTTTTGGGAAAAAATCTGAAGTGAATCTGACGGATACCTGACCGCATTATTTAACTATGTTTTATTTTGTTGTTTTTTAATGGTAATTAATTTATTTTAAAAAATGAGTCCACATTCATCTCCATGGAATATCCTTCCTCATTACCATAGGTTTCTGTGAACCGTTTTCTGTCTTGTCTTAAGGATATTATTCACTTCACAAATTGTCTCAGTCGATTCTTATGCAATGACTTAGAATCTCTTGGTCAGTGCCTTCAGAAGCTTTGTCAATCACCTTCCTGCTTTCGAAAAGCATAATTGTCGAATCCCATCAACCATAACTACTATATAATTACTATATACCAGCGAATGAGAAGTGACATTTGTATCTCTTTATGTACAGCCCTAATCTCCTTCCTATCCAAGACTAAGGCGCGCCCTGGAAGATCTGCCTTATCTCGTGTAATTTCCAGAGGACTCCAGCCTCCAGAAGGGGAAGGCATTTAAAAGGACCCTCTCCTCCTGGAAGATCTGTTGAGGACATCCCTGCCCAGGACGGACTGCCGTGGATGTCACTCCCAGGCCCCGAGTTCCTTTGATCCTGTAATCTTTCCTTTTTTCTTCTTCTTCTTCTTCTTCTTCTTCTTCTTCTTCTTCTTCTTCATGAAAAAGAAGGATTAAAAAAGGGCTTCTCGTTTATGAAATCAAAGGGATAGGCGTAGCATTGAGATATGGCGTCGCATCTTTCGTTTCTGTCCAACAATTCTCATTATCAGCCAACGAAAGAGCCATTTTCCTCTTTCTGAAAGAAGCAATTAAATAAAATCTCTCTTTCTCCGATTATAAAACAGGAATGCAACCAGATTTGAATTGATCAGAAGTGCCTTTCGAATAAGAAAAAATAAAAACAGAGACTGAAAAAGGGCGAACACCGAAAATAAGCGAAAGAAAAGATGACAGCAAATGCTTCTCCAATGGAGCCGAACGAGCTGGTTTTCGCAACACTGAAACGGCCGCGAATTTTGGGGGCGAATTCTTTTGCAAAGCGTCTGTCAGGCAAATTGTCGTCTTAAGGGCGATAAACATCCGCCAAGTTTTCCCATTAGGGTCTTTACGATTATCTAAGCGGAGAGAGAGAGAGAGAGAGAGAGAGAGAGAGATGTAATGTGAGTATATACTTTCTTCTTTTTGCGCTAGCTGGTGTGCAGGAGCTAAAAGCGGCTGTTTTGGAACTAGTCCTAACAGAAAGATTTTGGAAACGTAGTTTGGAACTTTAGGTTTCTGACGCCAGTTAAAATTTCGAAGAGAAAATCATCTAGATATACCAGTGTATAAAGGAAACGAAATATTTAATGAAATATTATGAAATATCCGTTTTATACGAAAAAACGATTAGCATACCTGTCATCAGACACAATTACAAAAAGCACTTCATGATAACCAGATATTGTTTAAAGGGAATAAAAAACAACACTAGTGACAGGGATATATCAGAAGCCAAGTCAGAATGGAATTAAGGTGTGAGCAGAAAAATGGCTAAAACAGACACGGTTGAGCCTAGCCCAGTGGAGGGGGAACCAAACCCGAGAAGGGAATTGAGAAGGTTGTGAACTCGAGAGTAACTCGATCTGATCATTCTATCGTGTTCCCGTTGAACTTTAATTTCCATCATTTTCTGCTTTCTTCTGCACTCCCAGCCTAATAAACTTCACCAGGAGGAGGAACTGTACTATACACACACACACACACACACACACACACACATATATATATATATATATATATATATATATATATATATATATATATATATATATATATATATATATATATATATATATATATATATATATATATATATATATATATATATATATATATATTATATATATATATATGTAGAATCTACACTGATCACTTTTACCAGATACATATGCAGTATTTGTTAGCTACAATTCCCACTTAACTTCTCGATTTCTTCACATTTTGGAGACGCTTGAAACTACCAAACCTAGATCCAAGTGAAGATAAATGAAGTTATTCTGATGCCCGGCAGAGACTCGATCTCGGGTCCGGGCTATCAGAACGAGGTAACGATAATTACCTGGCCGCGGAGAAAGTTGTGGGCTTTGGGCTAATAAATACTACATATAAGATGTATATATATGTATATATATATATATTCATACATATACATCTATATATACATAATGTTATATACATATATATGCATAAAATTTTATTATCACATGCATTTTCGGTCGACTCTTTGTTTTGCAGGCTGGAGTGAAATGAGATTTAGCATTAATTGTTTTTCAAATATGAGTCGCAACGGTAAAAGAATGATACATATAAATTGCTGAAAAGAATTAACGTTCCATTTTTTGGACGCAGCATTTAAAACGCTGTTGTTTTCCTGAAGCTTTATTTTAGTTAATTAGAATTAAGTGGAAATTCTCTTTCCTTATTTTAGTACTTCCTCTCTGTTGCGAGGTTTTACCATGTAGAAAGCTTCTCTCGGAAATTATATATATATATATATATATATATATATATATATATATATATATATATATATATATATATATATATATATATATATATATAAAATTCATGTATAAAATGGCTTAGTATTTATCGATGCCTAGTTCGGATACCCCGGACCCGAGATCGAATACTCTGGGCCGGGGATTTTTAAAATTTAAATTCCTTCTTAATTTGGTTCCAGGCTTCGTAGTGACAAACGTTTCCAAAAAGTGAAGAAATCAAGAAGTTAAGAGGACATTCTGTTAATAATTACTACATATATATATATATATATATATATATATATATATATATATATATATATATATATATATATATATATTATATATATATATATTTGTGCATATATATACACATATATTTATTATATATATGTATATAGATAGATAGATAGATAGATAGACAGAATTAATTGTGTACATTCACTTAATATTGGTGAACTGTCCAAAAATATAAATGAAGATGAGTTCAGGAGCATATTTTCTTATAAATATCCCTTACAGAAATATCGCTTAGTCGTACTTGGATCATAGAAATATTTGCAATGCTGGTATTTCTTATTACCAGACATTTTTTTTATTCCTAAAATTTTAAGATATCGTCTTTATTTTACTAGTAATCACGGTATGAAGTTTGTGGATTTGTTTATGCACAAATGGTAAGAAATCCTTTTCTTGCCACCTTTCAGACATAATTGCAAGTCATCATTATCATTTATTGTCATAATCATCAATATCATTATTCATCATCATTATCATCTGCTTCCTCTTCATCTCGTGATTTGCTTTTGAGAATTTTTTTGCATTTTTTCGTTGGACGGGTCGGTAGAGTTCTCGGCTAGCACTCTGCTAGGCCCGAGTTCGAGTCTCCGGCCGGCCAATGAAGAATTAGAGGAATTTATTTCTGGTGATAGAAATTCATTTCTCGGTATAATGTGGTTGGGATTCCACAATCAGCTGTAGGCCCCGTTGCTAGGTAACCAATTGGTTCTTAGCCACGTAAAATAAGTCTTAATCCTTCGGGCCAGTCCTAGGAGAGCTGTTAATCAGCTCAGTGGTCTGGTTAAACTAAGGTATACTTTTTTTTTCTCGTCTTGTCACAACCTTCTTTTTACCTTCAGAGCTCTGTTTAAATGTCATCAAACTGAAATGAACTGTAATTCTTATTTTTAACTTTTTTCGAAACTTTCACCTTCCAGGCAAATCAAAATTCGCTTTTTCACAGAGCAGGGAAAGCTTATATACAAGACAGTATATTCGTGTTACCTCCCAAGTCTGTAGCGTCTCATTCTTTTCCAAATTAACAATTGCTGTTGATTCACTCAGATTTCATGAACATTTGTTCCAAATTTCAAAAGACAATGTAAAATAGGTCTCTCTCTCCCAGGGCGAAATCATTTTTATACTTCACTCTGTATAGCAACATATTCTTCAGTCTATATATTTTTTCCCCCCACGAAGCCGAAAAAAATTTTCCATTCGACACAACACGTCAGAAAAATTTAGTTCACTTTCCTCAAAATACTCAAATAAGAAATAATGATCGAAATTTTCAAAACGTACTGAAATGGCCTTTTTTTTTTTTTTTGTTGGAGTTTCGTTTTTCCAAAGACAATTGTATTTCGAATTTCGGAAAAAAAAATTTCCCAGCATGCACCGTGATTTTAATCTTGTGAGTCTTCAATACGTACTGCGTGTAATCTTTATTAATCCGCTCTCAGCGGTATTTTTAATTTAATTCTTGGTTTAAAAAAAAGAAAAAGGACTTTTGTTTACCGGACTACGCAGTGTTAAGAAATATTTTTCCAATGCTTTATTTTGCCCAAAACATTCTTGTTTTTCTTTTACTCGGCGTTAGGAAACATTTTCTTTTACACTTTAATAGTGGAGGGATTTGGTGCAGTTTTGAGTGAAAGGTACATTTTTTACATTTTACGGAGGTACATTTTTTTTCAGTTCAACAGTATTTAGGGAGAAATTTCTTGTGGTTTTCCTTTTTTACCAAACTTTCGGAGAGCTTGAAAGAATTTTTTTATTCAGCTGTAAAAGAGAATGTACTCGGATCATAAAGATATGCCGTAGTTATAAATCGTCCTATTTAAAGTTTTTGTCTATTAAGAGATGCTTATATGGATTTCTGGATTTTTGGCTGCAGCTTTTATATATATATATATATATATATATATATATATATATATATATATATATATATATATATATATATATATATATATATGTATGTGATATATGTGTGTTATATATATATATATAGATAGAGAGCGAGAGAGAGAGAGAGAGAGAGAGAGAGAGAGAGAGAGAGAGAGTTTCATTTTCATGTGTGGATGATTATGTTTTTGTGTTGAGTCCTTTTCATATCATGGTATTCAGATTTTTCGGCCAAAAGAAAGTTTACAAGTAATAATAATAATAATAATAATAATAATAATAATAATAATAATAATAATAATAATAATAATAATAATAATAATAACTTGCTATTCTTTGGGAAGTTTAATCAAATAAAAGAGAACTTTCTGTTAAGGAACTGTAATAAAATTCTTGTTGTATGTGAAACAATTCCCGGAATTAACTCTGGCTATTAGATACTACTAAAAAAAAAACACTGTTTACATTGTTGCTCTAAATAACAGGCAAAGCATAAGTAGGGAAAATATCTTATGTACGTTGGCCAATCAGCCATCACCACAGAGAGAATATTGTGTTGGAACAGTACCACGAACAGATAAAGTATTTTTGTACCATTGCAACACAGGAAGAACTCTTCTTAAAAATTCTGGGAAAAGCTACTGTTTTCACACCATCCGAATGCTTGGAAATTCTCTTTCCAACCTTTTACTGTGGAAAAATCATCGCTTAGTTTTCTGTAAATATGTCCTAGTGATTGACTGCTCTTCATATTTTGTGTCGTATACAGCCCTATAATGCAAAACTGCAGTATCTGCAAAATTTTCGAAACTTGAGATATGCCACGATGTTTTATTTAGGGGGTCATATTTGCAGTATCTGCAAAATTTTCGAAACTGAGATATGCCACCTATTGGGCCTGTGAGACACTAACACACAAGTTACTGCAGTTTCAGAATGATTCTTCAGTTATTTATTTAGGGGGTCCCATTTGCAGTATCTGCAAAATCAGTAGTAAGGCAAGGGAAAACTGCAGTATCTATCATTTTTCTCAGTTTTGTATTTTTGCAGATACTACAGTCTTCCGTTTTAAGGCAGTATATTTAGGATCAATTAAAGGCAGAGGTGACGATTGGGGTTATATTATACTATAAAGGTCATTCCGATTTGATATCCCTCGTCAGTAATTTCTTTTCAAAATCACTTTGAAAAGTTATGGACTGGAAAGAAGTCCTTTACTTTGGCTTTTCTTGAAACTGCATTAAAATGTAGGACCAGGTAATAGAATTAGGTCTTTTCAAAAATTTTTTTTTATTTCCCAGTTACTAGTAAAGAAATTTGCGTAAGGTAGTTACAGTAGTGGGGGGAAAAATAAAATGTTTTAAGGGATTTAAAAATTACGTTTCTTTGTGAAATATCAACTCATAAATAAAAGATGGAAAATCTCGTCTCTTGTGTCTATTTCAAGTGAATTCTGTGGGTCGAAACAGCATCATGAGCTTAGAGAGAAAAGGGAAACTGGATTACACGCTTGCAAAATCCATTAAAGGCCCCTTGGAGGCTAATTGTCGATGCATAATGATCAAAGTGACGCGACAGGAGAGAGAGAGAGAGAGAGAGAGAGAGAGAGAGAGAGAGAGAGTCCGACGGTACACCCTCTTCGGAGGCCGCCTTGTTCCTGCCCTCCTAAGGAACAGAAAAAAAAGAGAAAGGAAAAAGAAATGGGAAGACGTGGAAGGGTTTCTCCGAGAGAAAGTCATTAGACCGAGGTTCTTTCCAAACTTTTTTTTTTATCCTTCTATCTCCTAGATTTCTTTTCCCAAGTCTTCTCCCGTCTTTCATAACCCTCTCTCTCTCTCTCTCTCTCTCTCTCTTTCTGTGTCCCGTCCCCTCGGCTTCCTTTTTCCCCTCTCCTAAAGAAGAAGAAGAAGAAGAAGGAAAGAAAAGGAGAAGTTGTGCCGTCATTGAAATCTCTGGCTCCATCGACCCCGCGTCTCGAAAGTTGGTCGAGTCTAATTGATGAGACTTGGCTGTTCTCGAACTTGGCCGATCTCAGGTGGCAGATGAAAAGGACATTTTCGATTCTATCTTAATTGCTCCGATCACTTGATTGTCCCCTCCCCCCCAATTCCTCCCACATTCACCCTCTCACTCTCTTTCTCTTTCTCTCTCTTTCTCTCTCACTCCCGAGTCACTTTGATTTTTTGTGACCTCTTACTTGGTTTCAATTTTTTCTTTTTGTTCTGGGTGTCGTATTGTTTTATCTCTCTCTCTCTCTCTCTCTCTCTCTCTCTCTCTCTCTTCTCTCTCTCTCTCTCTCTCTCAAGCCAATTTTATCCTTTTGTGATCTCTTACTGGTTTTAATTTTTTTTCCTCTTTTCTCTCTCAAGTCAAATTTTTGTGATCTCTTACTGGGTTTAATTTTTCTTATTTTCTCCTGGGTATCATAATTTTTATCGGAATCTCTCTCTCTCTCTCTCTCTCTCTCTCTCTCTCTCTCTCTCTCTCTCTCTCTCTCTCTCTCTCTCTCTCTCTCAAGTTATTTTTTGTGATTTCTTACTGGGTTTAATTTTTTAAATTTTGTCCTGGGTTATCATAATTTTTATCGAAAACCATAAGTTTTATTAAAACATTTCTTTCATGTCTTTCGCAAACCCCCATTTAATTTTGCCCGATTCTTTCAGCCTATTTAATAATTCCTTTTCCCATTTCTTCTGTTTGGTGGCGAAAATAATATCCCAAGCATTCGAGCAGCTTTCAGAGTCAAATGCTTCCGTCACCTTTTTTCTCGTCTGCACCTTTTTATATCTGACCATCTTTTCGTTCGTCTCTTTATTTTCGTTAAGCTTTTATTTTCTTTAATCTCTTATTTTCATTTATCTTTTTTCTTTTGGTTCTTTGCTCTTCTCGTAATTCGTTTTCCTGGAATATGAAAATTCGTGAAATATTCCAGCTGGCAGGTTCCAGAGACGTTTGGTTTTTAATTTTCGATTTTTTGCGGCGAGTCTTCTCTCCTGATTGGTTAATGAATAAATAAATAAATAGATAGATAAAAAAATCAGTAAATGTGAGAGAGAGAGAGGAGAGAGAGAGAGAGAGAGAGAAGGGAGGAAGGTAGTAGAATGTCTGCAAATATTTGAAAAAGAATTTGAGTGTCTGTGGAAGGTTCTAAAATAAGAGGACTGCTTACATAACTCTGGTAAATCAAGAGTTGTTATTGAATCCAAATGAAAGAAAAAAGGTTGAAGCCATTAAGATAAATTATTGTGTAGTAGATTTGCGGTGAGAAGAACAGAAAGGCTAAGAAATGTGAGGTAACTAGAAATGGCAGAAAGGTCAAAAGGTCAAAAGATTGGTCAGTGTATTTTGGGATGGTTGTTCATGAAGAGAAACTTAATTACGATGGGTTGGTGACAGTGTACAATTCGAGAGTGAATCTGTGGAAGGAGGAGAGGAAGACCTATAAATTAATGGGTAGATGAAAGGATAGAAGGAAAGAGGTATTGGAAAGGAGAGGCGTTAATATAATGGTATCGCAAGCATGCCTGTAAGTGACAAGGTGAATGGCGCTGTATTCGAAAGAGTAGAGCTTTTCAATCGTCTCTCCTTGTTTTCACAGCCCCTCGTGTTTTTCTTTATTTTGCGTCGTCTGGGGTACTGTATTCCTCACTTCTTATTTTAGCAATGGGTTTAACCTAGTATATGGGTAATTTTTATATACTTTTCCTTATTGACACTTCTGTGTGCAGACCTTATTCTTCCTGTTTTGTGGTAAAATATTTGCCTGCCAAACATCACTCGTCCACTCTTCTTTGAAGGTAGATTAACACAAATGAATAAATCTCTCTCTCTCTCTGTCTCTCTCTCTCTCTCTCTCTCTCTCTCTCTCTCTCTCTCTCTCTCTCTCTCTCTCTCTCTCTCTCTGGAAAGGAGAATTTAGATCGCCTTCCTGCCCAAAGGGTAGACGCAAAGATATTTCCATATTCCGTTGGGGCCAAGAAACGACTTTTACCTGGCGGAATTAAGGCCGTAAATCTCCCTTTTCCTGAAAGCCATGTCTCTCTCTCTCTCTCTCTCTCTCTCTCTCTCTCTCTCTCTCTCTCTCTCTCTCTCTCTCTCTCTCTCTCAACCCCCTTCACTCGTCGAAAGGAAAACACTTTTTCAGGGAATCCTTCTATCCTTTATTTATTTATTTATTTATTTATTTATTGGGGGGGGGCTTCTTTTAAGCAATTCGTGTTTTTTTGCCATTTTCACCTTACTTAATATATTCATGAGTATTTGTGATGTTACTGTTTTATGTATATATGTATATAAATGTATGTGTATGTGTCAATAATTAAACTGTATTATTATATACGTAGCTATAAGGTTTGTAATATCTATTAGGTGTCGTGTCCTTAAAAAAATAATCCTTGTGGGGATTTAAAACAAAATATATGTAAATTCGATAGAATTATTTTTCTCTTTTAGAAGTTATGCGCAAGTACTGTACCAGTATTGATGATTTCTCACCAGACACACAATATAATCACAGTACCTACTGTAAAAATGCACTGTTTATTTAGGTGTCCATACTGTAAAAAATTATCAACATAATTATTCATTACGATGGTGAGGACTTGACCTTGAATTAATATTTCAAGGTATTTTAAGGTCACAGGTGCCTTGTTTTGTCTTGTTACCATATGTAATACTCTCATATTTTTAAGTCTCCGTTATTTCAGTTCTCTTTTCCTCAAGGAGTTGTGAGGACTGAAATCCATGACAGGAGAAACATCTGTCTGTTGTTATGCGCAATAGATTTGACCCTGATTCTTGCGGACGATTTGGTCTGAAGGCCAACTCCATTTTCTTCTCATCCTGTTTTTATTTCTCGAGTGGGTGGGGAGCTTTGGGGAGTGGTTCCTCTCTCGGTACCCTAAATTTGTGTCTCACGCTTGCTAGCCAATTTCTGTCTTGACCCGGTAGCCATTTTTCCCGTATATTATGCTGACGTCTCCTGAATTCGAGTGAATCGGTTTTATTTTTTTATTCCCTTCGTGTTTATCACCTTCTGCAACATGTCTCTCTCTTGGCTTAGGTATTATTATTATTATTATTATTATTATTATTATTATTATTATTATTATTATTATTATTCAGAAGACGAACCCTATTCATATTATTATTATTATTATTATTATTATTATTATTATTATTATTACTGTATTATTATTATTATTATTATTATTATTATTATTATTCAGAAGATGAACCCTATTATTATTATTATTATTATTATTATTATTCAGAAGATGAACCCTATTATTATTATTATTATTATTATTATTATTATTATTATTATTATTATTATTTAGAAGATGAACCCTACTCATATGGAACAACCCCACAGGGGCCACTGACTTGAAATGGAAGTTTAAAAAGAAAATGGTGCTCATTAGGAAATAAGAGAAGGTAAAGAGAAATATAAAGAGAAGCGATCTCACTTATTGAAAAAAAAAAAAAATTGATAAATAGATAAAAATGTATTAAAATGCAATGAGAGTTGTGAAGACGGGTAACGAAGGTGTACAGTATTGGTATAAGTCGGGGCAATACTTAAAGTCAAGCTGCATCTCTTAATCCGAGTAACGAAACCTGGCGCCATCTATTATGCAACAAGTATAAGCAGAAAGTTGGGAGAGAGTGTGTATAGAAAGTCTTCTCTCTCTCTCTCTCTCTCTCTCTCTCTCTCTCTCTCTCTCTCTCTCTCTCTCTCTCTCTCTCTCTCTCTCTGGACGGAAGCTGTTCACGACTGGGTTACGATAAGCTTTTAATCAAGAAACTTTTAATTCGAGGGAAAAGTTCGACTGGGTCCGTCGGTTTGAACTAGCTGGCAGAGGAGGTTGGACCGGAAGTGTCATGGCCGGGGAGAGTTGCCCCCCCACCCCTCAACTTTCCTCCCGGGGTTGGAGGGGGCATGTAAGGGATTCGAGAAGTCCCTCCCTCCCCCTCCAACCGTTTCCCCTTCCCTAGGGTAGGGGGGTGTCAAGAAGTTGATGGAAAGCAGTGGTGAATTTGGGCTCTCCCCCCCCTCCCATGCCATCTCTTCTCCAGACATCACCTGGGGGGGGGTTCCTCCCCCTTGCTATACCCCTCTCTCCTTCAAACATCACCCTCAATCCTTATTCGCCAACTCCATCGTCAAATCTCCAACAAAGGAACCGATGGAAATGAAATCAGCTTTAAAAATACTTCCACATCTTAAGGTCCGGGGATTAGCTCACGTTGCCAGGTGGAAAATTGATTCGATGGGGTCGTCTAGGTTGGGCTTCTGTGAGAGAGGCTCGGAATCTACGTCGAGGATGAGGCCCGAACCTATTTCGATGGAGGCTGTTTAAACTGGTTTGGGTAGACAGCTATGGAATAGCGGGATTTGATGTGCCTGGAATAGACGAGATAGATGGGTGGAAAGAGTAGTTAGCGATAGATTAGGGGTCGCTTTTGAATAGATAGGTTGTAAATCGGCCAAGGTGAATAACCGTAGGTTGAATGGTGGAAGGTATAAAAACGAATTATTCTCGAATATGTCTGGAACGATGAATTTGGAATTTTGGTGTCCATGATGAATCAGAAATAGGTGGGAATGGAATGATTATGAATCTGTTGGAGGACAAATAATTTTGAAAACATTTGGATGAATAGAAGGTGGTTTTTGAAAAGATATCACTGGTATTGCTATTGGCGAACAGAATTAGGTGGAATGAACGAGGAACTATTGAACCACTGGCAGGAATGGCCGGAATCGTCTGGAAGAAATGGAATCGTTTTAGTGATGAATAGAATGTCGATACGCCTTTAAAGCCTGTTTTCCTGTTTCTGGGATAAATTTATTTTCTTACGGATGAGCGAGAATGTGTTTCGACTGAGTCCAGAAATAATAATAATAATAATAATAACCAGTACAAAAAGAGGCATGATTCAGTAACAAAAGCCCTCCACTGGAGCCTGTGCAAGAAACACCAGCTAGTTTGCAGTAACAAGTGGTACGAACACCGACCTGAGGGAGTGATAAAAAACGATCAGGCAAAGATCCTCTGGGACTATGGTATCAGAACATTGTTGATAGGGTGATACGTGCCAATAGACCAGACGTGACGTTGATCGACAAAAATCAAGAAAGTATCACTCGTTGATGTGGCAATCCCATGGGACACCAGAGTAGATGAGAAAGAAAGAGAAAAAATTGATAAGTATCAAGACCTGAAAATCGAAAGAAGAATATGGAATATGCCAGTGGAGTTGGTACCCATAATCATAGGAACACTAGGCACGATCCCAAGATCCCTGAAAAGGAATCCGAAAAACTAGATGCCTAAGTAGCTCCAGGACTCATGCAGAAGAGTGTGCTACTAGAAATAGTGAGGAAAGTGATGGACTCCTAAGGAGGCAGGATGCAACCTGGAACCCCACACTATAAAAACCACCGAGTCGAACTGGATGACTGTGATAGACCAAAAAAAACATAAAAATAATAATAATAATAATATTATTATTATTATTATTATTATTATTATTATTATTATTATTATTATGCTTTTCTTCGAAGAGTGTGGTCCTCTCCCGTTCTTTGTTATTATTATTA
Source organism: Macrobrachium rosenbergii (assembly GCF_040412425.1). Lineage (NCBI taxonomy): Eukaryota > Metazoa > Arthropoda > Malacostraca > Decapoda > Palaemonidae > Macrobrachium > Macrobrachium rosenbergii. The sequence goes on from NC_089780.1 coordinate 14,408,620, forward strand.
TTATTATTATTATTATTATTATTATTATTATTATTATTATTATTATTATTACAACTCCACGAACGCGAGAGACAAATCCCTTTAACATGCGCTATTTTTTCGGTTGCGCCAATCGATGTCCCATTCTTAATCCCGTTGTGCAATATGATTTAATCGCATTGTCCAAATGAAAGGTGCAAGTCCACTTGCCCAGCTTGCTTTTAGCCCGCTAATCCCATAATACCTTTCAAATAAATTGCGCTCTTTCAGCTCTCGCTCGTTGTACGAGGTAGGGCGAGTGTCACTGGGCTGTGATACTTGAGTTGGCGGATAAACGAATTGATAAGTCAGCGTAGATAAGGGAGATAAGTTTGATGGATGAATTGTGAAATGAAGAGAATGGTTGTTCAGTTTAAGTCGTATGATTGGATTGGGAACTAAGCGGTGTTTGCTTAAGCTGTGGTTAATGGGATTAGATTATATACAGTATATATATATACATTTATTTATATAAATATATATATATATATATATATATACAGATATACATAAGTTTATGCATGTATTTATGTGTATAACAGTATATAAACATATATGTATATACATATATATACATATATAAAAACATTTGGAATGATTTTATATATTTATGTTTTTTTAGGTATAAAATTTTTCTTGAGATTTATATATAAAAACATATATTAATATTTTCTTGAGATTTATATATACATATATTAATATATATATATATATATATATATATATATATATATATATAGAGAGAGAGAGAGAGAGAGAGAGAGAGAGAGAGAGAGAGAGAGAGAGAGAGAGAGAAGAATCACTAGACAAATAAAGCAACGAGCGCACAATCAAGAAATCAAATAAGCAAATAAGAAATCAAACCGTCGCAGAATAAATAAAAGCAAAGACGCAAAAAAAAAACGAAAAAAAAGAAAAATATTTATAGTGGTCGCGTCGTGGATGTCAGCAAATCAAAAGCCCACTGGTTTATGTGACCGTCGAATCCACTCGGTCGTGATTGATAGGCTGGGGTGAGTCTGCCATCGCTTTTCAGGGATAATAAAACCCCAAACTAAGTTTTGGCCTGGTGCAGTTTTGTGTGGAATTACAATTTCGACAGAAAAAGAAATGGGTAGAGAGTAAGCTGGCTGTATACAGTAGTTTCGTGTCAGCGTTGTGTATATGTATGTGTGTATATTATATGTATTTATATATGTATAGTTATGTATAAATATATGTGTATATGTATGTATACGTACAAAAATATATATCTGTTTATATATATATATATATATATATATATATATATATATATATATATATATATATATATATATATATATATATATATATATATATATATATATATATATATATATATATAGAGAGAGAGAGAGAGAGAGAGAGAGAGAGAGAGAGAGAGAGAGAGAGGTAGGGTACATACATACACACACACATATATATGTATATGTGTATATATATGTATGTATGTATATATTAGAGAAGGAGAGAGATGTGGATACATACATACGGATGCAGATATATATTGCATAAACATGTATATATTTACATAATGTTTTTATGTATTTATAAACGTATATATAAGTATGTATATTTATATACATATATAAAAACATTATGCAAATATTCATACACACACTCGTTTTTTTTTTTTCGTCAGTCACTTTCCTTCGCAGTGGTCCATAGAAGTGCGTCAAAAAACTACGGAGAAAGGAAATATGGAAAAAGCCAAAGGTCTGCAAAAAAAAAAAAAATGGAAATATGTATAGGGAACCGTATGAACGTGCTAAAGTGCTTAGGCCGGTAGATACCGCGAGCGAATTTCAGCCATTTTTTTTTTTTTTTTATTCCCTCACCTCTTACTTTTTCGAAACTGTTTCTTCTTTGTTTCAGGCTCGTGTTTATTCTCGATTTTTATTCTCTCGTTTGTTTGTGGCTTAATTTTTCCTGCATAATGGCCGTGGTTAAAGTACTGGTTAATTGGGGGACTTAGGATGAAATGAAATATACAAGAACTGTCTTCTTACCAAATATCTTCATATTGCCAGGATTATCTCAGATTACATATTCGCGGTCTTTATTCCACCTTTGAATGAAAATTGAATTAAGAGGAGTCTGTATTCAAAAGAAAGAAGGAATAACCAAAGTAACATCTCCGTTTCTTTTCATCAAAACATTTGACAATTATCGTTTGAATTGTTCTCTGAAATGTTTGATTGTGAAAGGTGACAAATTCGTAGTTAAGTCTACCTTAGTTTGACCAGACCACTGAGCTGATTAACAGCTCTCTTAGAGAGGGCTGGCCCGAAGGATTAGATTTATTTCACGTGGCTAAGAACCAATTCGTTACCTAGCAACGGGACCTACAGCTTATTGTGGAATCCGAACCACATTATAGCGAGAAGTGAATTTCTATCACCAGAAATAAATTTGAAACACTAATCTGGTGCTGCTGCAATACTCGTCCAGTCCTGATGTGATAAAACCAACGACAGCTATCAGTGGAAATGATTCAGTTTCATCCCACCCCAGTTTTTGTTCTTGTCACCAAAATTGTTTACAGAACACACCTGTTGGGGCGACCTGAATGTTTTACTGAGAAGGAAGGTTCCGTAGTGCCCGCTTGATCGAGCAGCAGTGACAGCAAAAATAGTGAGACGGGAAATGGTGACGAAAAGAGAGAGAGAGAGAGAGTGAGGGTTCTGGAAATTTAGAGACGTAAATAGTGAGACGGAAAATACCGACGAAAAGTAATTGAGAGAGAGAGAGAGAGAGGGGAAGGGGGGTTCTGGATATTTAAAGAGACAAAAATAGTGAGACGGAAACTGGTGACGGAAAGTAAGAGAGAGAGAGAGGGGGGGGAAGGGGGTTCTGGAATTTTAAAGAGACAAAAATAGTGAGACGGAAAATAGTGACGAAAAGCAAGAGAGAGAAAGAGACACAGAGAGAGAGAGAGAGAGAGAGAGAGAGGGGGGGAGGAAAGGCGGCTCTGGAAATTTAAAGAGACAAAAATAGTGAGACGGAAAATAGTGACGAAAAGTAAGAGAGAGAGAGAGAGGAAGGGGATACTGGGACCCCTTTGGACCTAACAATGCTCATAAGTGATGGGAAGTGGGAGTTGCAAGCCTTAACGCAAATAAAGAAGAAAGAGGAAAAGACGTTTAGTATCGGAAAAAGCAAGTACTTGAAAGAACATATTCATTCACGGTATGGAACTAGCGCAAGCAGAGATAGGATGATAAATAACATTGCCATTTTAATTAGGGAGGGACTTGTAAGGAATTTTTTTTTTTCAAGTTGTGGAAAAATAGCGGCTTGAAATCAAAGCAATCTCTTGGAAAGAGTTACACTAAAGTAGATCAAAAGATTGAAGAGAGGAAGGTGTGAAGTGAAGAATCCATCACGAAAACGTTGGAAATTGATTACTGAATTCTTGAAAGGTTGGTCATGGCGTTAAAAAAAAATTGAGTCAAAGAGAGAATTGAAAGAAAATGCAGCGAAAGGAGTAAAGACAATTTAAGAAGTTAAGGAAAGAAATTTCCTGTTATCTTAGTTTATGTTTTCTTCATAGGTATTTAATTAAAGTTGTTGGGGCCAGGATTATTTCACCATAGTCTTGTTTTGGGGGATAATTTTGTATCACTGTTCTAGACAGTGGTACAAAAGGCTGACCACTATCTGTTCATAATAATTTTATGGTCTGTAGATATTATGTGCCCCCTTCCAGCTGCATGAAATTTCATTTGGCAATCGTAATCTGTGTAAGTTAGTGGTTTTTGATACGTATTAACTATCCTTGACCCCGCAGATAATCATTATTATATGGAACTTTCCATCAGTTGTTGAAAGAAATATATTTTTGCCATAACTGTATAAGAAAGCTTACAGAAACTTAAGGCTTAACAGTGCACTTTTGGCTGACGTGCCTGGTTCTTCATTTCATTGGATTTCCTCATGGCTAGAGATTCATTTAACTGTAATTTATCTCGTCTTCTGTAGGTTACCTGTTAATTTTAACATAATTAAATTGTAACTCATTATTTAAATTGTGTTGCTTGAGAGATTCTTCTGAATCTCTGAAATGGGGTTATTCCTGGGCTCAATTCCCATAAATCCAGGTTGCTTTTTTTAATATTCCATGGTTTCAAGGTTCCTTTAATGGTAATTTGTCCTTTGTCATGTACACTTAGATGGTCTGAACATATAGGAAGAAAAGGAGTTTGGGGAAGAAAATTTCTTGAGGAAACGAATCAGGAAGATGAGCAAAGTCTCTGCGGCTGCGATTGTAATCCATTTGGCGAATGGAACGAACATGACTTAAGAACTGGGGAAGGAACATTTCTCTGGTAATAAGAATGAAATAAGGAGACTTCTGGAGGCTGAAATAAAGGGAAAAGTCCGGTGGAAGACTCAACGTCTCTCTTTCCAGGAAATCTGCTGAAAGTGCACGGCCGCCGTCGGAGCTTTATGGACACTGGCTTTTTTATATATATATATATACGCTGCGATCCTTTTTCACTAAAGTTAAATCTTTTTTCTTTTTCACAAAGGTTAAATCTTTATTTCTTGGTCTATTTCTTGTTTCACAAAAGTTAAATCTTTATTTCCTGGTCTGTTTATTTTTCACAAAGGTTAAATCTTTATTTCCTGGTCTATTTATTTTTCACAAAGGTTAGATTTTTATTTCCTGGTCTTTATTTCATTTTTCACAAACGTTAAATCGTTATTTCCTGGTTTGTTTACTGTTCTCAAAGGTTAAATTTTTATATACAGGTCTTTATTTCTTTTTTCACAAAGTTTAAATCTTTGTTTCTTTTTTCACAAAGGTTAAAGCCTTATTTCCTGGTCTTTATTTTTTCACAAAGGTTAAATCCTTATTATTTTTCCACAAAAGTTAAATCTTTATTTTTTTTTTCACAAAAGTTAAATCTTTATTTCTCTTTTCACAAAAGTTAAATCTTTATTTCTCTTTTCTCAAAGGTTAAATCTGTATTTCTCTTTCACAAAGGTTAAATCTTTATTTTTTTTTCACACAGGTTCAATCTTTATTTCTTTTTTCACAAAGGTTAAATCCTTACTTCGTGGTCTTTATTTTTCCACAAAGGTTAAACTTTATTTCTTTTTCCACAAAGGTTAAATCTTTATTTCTTTTTTCACAAGAGTTAAATCTTTATTTTCCTGTCTTTATTTCTTCTCTGGGAGTTGTTTGTTTGGTCAGAGGTTTTTATTATTGGCTGTTGTTGTTTTGCTCTTTTGGGTCATTGTTTAGAGTTTGTTTTGTTTTTCTTTGCATTTTGTTTCGTCACATTTTTTTTTTTTTTTTGGCGTCATGAAATTTTTTTTTTGTTTTTTTTGCTGTTTTTGTGTTTTTTTTTACACGTGTTTGTTGTTTGACTTCCGGTTTTATTTTTGACTTCCGGTTTTACTCCACTGTTTTCTTTTTATTTATTTATATCTCTGTTTCCGAATTCAGTTAATCCTTTTTTATGTGTTTTCTAAATTAATCTCTTTTACCTTTTTCAAACAAAAGGTAAGCTTTTTCACCACTGATGTAGCTTTTTTTTTTTTTTTTTTTGCTTTTATTTTTCCGTGTTCATTTCTGATTGACTTTATTTCCGTTATAAGTTAGTTCATATGACCTTTCTTTTTATTTGAATAAATGAATATTTGATGTTCATTGTCTGTGGTTTTATTATTTTTTTGACACATTTAACTATAAAATATATATTTAACTAACTGATATGTTGGCCAGTTTAGATTGTTTTGCTTATATTCTATTTCTAATTCTCTTGTGTATTTACCCTTTATTGATGAGTTGCGTTGCATGTCACAGTTTGTTGCATTTTCCCTTGATTTCAGTTTTGCAACATTTTCTCCAATTTCTGCTTTTGCGCGTATTTTTTTTTTACTACGCTTCTGCTTGCTTGCTTTCTAATTGCGTAAGTTCTTGTTTATTCGTTATTGCAGAACGATATGAATAATATGTTAGCTCAAGAAGAGTAAGTGATTATTGTTCATTTTAGCTCATTAATAATTATCACAACGTTTTGGGTAATATTTCCTATTTTTCTATTGTGTAATTTACAGTCGTTCACAGTTAACGATATTTCCTTCCCTCTTGAACCAAAGTCTTAATATAATTTCATTAGTTGTCGCCTTGTATTTAATTTTTATTATTTTTTGTCTCCTCTTCCTCCAATTCTCTTACTCTTGATATGAGACTTGACCTTGCGTCTTCCTCCCTCCCTTCAGAATGGATGGACCGTATAAGAAGGAGAGAGAGAGAGAGAGAGAGAGAGAGAGAGAGAGAGAGAGAGTATTATTGAAAGCATTTTTCTATCGTCTTGATTTTTACCCACCCGAAATCCTGTCGCCTCTTTTTTTTTTTATCAAGAGGTTATTTGGCGTTCCTCTTGTTTTCGGACCCTAATCTTTTGTCCTCTCTTATCCACTACCCATTCCCCTTTTTCCCCATTCCACCCTCCCATGCCCTTCCGTTTTAGTTTTCTGTAAAAGAGGACTATTGTGCCGGCTTTGTCTGTCCGTCCGTACTTTTTATATCCGCCCTCAGATCTTAAAAACTACAAAGGCCAGAGGGCTGCAAATTGGTATGTTAATCAGCCACCATTCAATCATCAAACATACCAAATTGCAGCTCTCTAGCCTCAGCAGTTTGTAATTTATTTAAGGTGAAAGTTAGCCATGACCGTGCTTCTGACAACGATATAGGATAGGCCAACACCGGGCCGTGGTTAAAGATTCATAGGTCGCGGCTCATACAGAATTATACCGAGACCACCGGAAGATAGATCTATTTTCGGTGGCCTTGATTGTACGCTGTAGCGGCTGTACAGGAAACTCGATTGCGCCAAAGAAACTTCGGCGCGTTTTTTACTTGTTGTTTCCGTGGCTACACCAGATAAGGCAATTCGGTTGCCAGTCCCAACGGTTATATTTGTTAGCAGAGCAGTTTCCTCGATGGCAACGATTCATTTCTTTTCAGTAGGTTTGACAGAGAGAGGGAACGGGGCGACCTGTTGAGGGTGGACTCTCCCCCTATTGATTATCCATATTTACTGGCGCCGCTGTCTTGCTTTAGTGCAAACACTGTTGAGCAGACTTCGTTTTGTGAAAACTGTTTCTCTGTACTTTGAGTTATTTCATTATATACTGTATTTTCGTAACGCATATTCTATCGACATAATTAGGTCGAATGTTATTATTCACCTATAACGTATTCATTTCTACGATAACTCGAGTTTGTGAAAGATTGCTCTAAATACTTGTGGAAAAAGTTCCGTGTAAATACGTTTACATTACGTGTAATTATTGCAGTAATAGTATTTAAATGTTCTTCTGAAATTCCAGCGATATCTCCTTCATGAATACTTAATCTTCCTTGATGAGCGGAATGCAACTGTGTGCATTGCAGATGTGAATCCACACGCGTGCATGTATGAATTTACGACAGTATATGTAAACATGTTCGTAAATTTTATCTATCTTTTTATTTGGTGATTTATTTATTTGATCTGCTTGAAAGCACAACCGCTGCCTCTCTCTCTCTCTCTCTCTCTCTCTCTCTCTCTCTCTCTCTCTCTCTCTCTCTCTCTCTCTTTAACCCATGATATCTTTTAACGTAATTTTTAGTGAATATCTTTTGACCAACATATCGGATATATCAGTGTTCTCTTTAAGACTCGTACTCAGACCTAAGTAAAGTAATTAGATTTAGAGAGTTACTACTCTAGAGCGAGAGACCCTTACCCACCCCCCTCCTCAATAGAAGGGATATTATTAGTCTTATGGGAAACGTATTCTGTAAAAGAGTTTCAAATATTTAAAGGTAAGGGAGGTTGGATTGTCACCGAACCGAGAAAATGGTAATATACTTATTATTATTATTAGAATTAAATTATTATTATTATTATTATTATTATTATTATTATTTCAATACATGAAACATATTCACATGGAACTGACTTGAAATTCAAGCTTCCAAAGATTGTTGGTTTCAACCTCCCACCGGAGACCCCACATTGCAGCAGTAACTGATCATGATGCAGAGCCAGCGATTTTTCATCGCCCTGGGGGAGACGCGAACCCGCGACATCTGAGCGGCATGCCACGACACTAACCACTATACCAGCGGACCAGCTAACAAGTGACACGGAGCCACTGTAGAGAAGAGACTCTTGTAAAAGGAACAATCACCGAAATAGTACCTACAATTGCAGGGGAACTTTGAGGACAGTTTGCCGCAGAGAGAAAAATATATGGAAAACAGGACCTGCTTCAGAAATCACTGTTCCTATATATATATATATATATATATATATATATATATATATATATATATATATATATATATATATATATATATATATATATATATATATATAAAATGAAAGACTCAACCTCATTAATCCTTTTTTGAATTTAGTATTTCAAGTGTTTTTCATAATCTCGCCTTCATGCTGTTTTCCAACTCAAACACAAACACACACACACACACACACACACACACACACACACACACACACACATATATATATATATATATATATATATATATATATATATTTATATATATATGTATATATGCAGTATATATTAATATAAATATATATATATAAAATATATATATATATATATATATATATAGAGAGAGAGAGAGAGAGAGAGAGAGAGAGAGAGAGAGAGAGAGAGAATGTGAAAGTGACAGTGATGGCCGTATCGTTTTTTTCTCAGACGCCACTCACTTACAGGAGAAACTTCGTTATATTAGACGCAAACTGTAACAAACGTCGCTTCCTCTCGGCCGAGTCCATTGCACATTGCATAAATATAGTGAAATGCAACTTTGCTGTCCACGTAACTATTCCAGTTCAGGTCAAAAGGGCACAATGTTGCAGGGCGCCCAGAGCTACCATGAGCAATTATGACAGTAAAAGAAAATATTTTTTCTGTTTTACTGCATTTTTCCTTTTAATGGGGACGTTTTTGTTTGTATATATATATATATATATATATATATATATATATATATATATATATATATATATATATATATATATATATATATATATACTGTATATAAAGTACAACAGAACAGAAATAATTTATATTTATTTATAGTTAGTCATATATACTGTACTTTTATTAAATAAAACTCAGTACTCTGGAGAAGAATATATATATATATATGGAGTGTGGAGTATATATAATATACCTTGGTAAATTGATTTCCACATTAATGAGTTTTTTGCTTGATGGAATACTTATACTTTGAGCCTTTCATACGTATGTTGATGTTTTTATAACTTTTATTTACTTTCTCACTTTTTATGTTTTAAATTTTTACTTAAATATTATTGTTTTTAAAGTTTTCACTTTATAATGATGTTATCAGTAAAGTTAGGCTAAAGTCAGTCACAAAGCAAAATGCAAAAATATTGTTTTCCATTTTGTTTTAGGGAGTTTTCCGTGCTGTTTCAAGTTTTCCATGTAATGTGAAAGTAGTTTTCCATATTATTTTAAGTTTTCCATTTTATTTTAGGGAGTTTTCCGTGCTGTTTCAAGTTTTCCATGTAATGTGAAAGTAGTTTTCCATATTATTTCAAGGAGTTTTCCATAGTATTTTAGGGAGTAGTCTATATAATTTTAAGCAGTTTTCCACATTATTTTAAGGAGTTTTCCACATTATTTTAAGGAGTTTTCCATATTATTTTAAGGAGTTTTTCATATGTTAAAGCAGTCTTCCATATTATTTTAAGGACTTTTCCATATTATATTAAGGAGTTTTCCATGTGTTGTTTCAAGTTTTCCATATTAGTTTTCCATATTTTTTAGGAGTTTTCCATGTTATTTTAAAGAGTTTTCCATGTAACTTTAAGAAGTTTTCCATATTATTTTAGGGAGTTTTCCATATTATTTTAAGGAGTTTTCCATATAATTTTAAGGAGTCCCACTTCATTATGACATCAATGTAATTTCATCAAAACAAGACGAAAGTTGTCTGGAGTTTTAATAATAATCCCACTTCATTATAATCAATAATAATAACAAATAATGTCTAATAATAATAATAGTAGTAGTAGTAGTAATAATATAGTAGTAGTAGTAGTAGTAGTAGTAGTAGTAGTAATTTAAGAACTTAGACTCTCTCTTAAACATTACTGTTAAATGGGATGGTTGAATCATTCTATCTAATATTATGTTGAATCTTCTCAATTTAACAAGGCAAAAGTAATAATAATAATAATAATAATAATAATAATAATAATAATAAATGGTTGCTGAAGAGCACCATGATTCGTCCTAAGTGAAACAACGCCCACAATGGTTTTTCTTGTAACATAATACAAAACTCCGAGTTAACATACTGCTGGGAGCTCTCGAGAGAATGCTTACGTAACTTCTCATCGGTATTTTTAACTTACACTTTTTTTTATTTTATTGCCAGTAAATCATTGTGGATTCTATGTTATTTTATTGCCAGTAAATCATTGTGGATTCATGTTATTTTATTGCCAGTAAATCATTGTGGATTCATGTTATTTTATTGCCAGTAAATCATTGTGGATTTTATATTATTTTATTGCTAGTAAATCATTGTGGATTTTATTTTATTGCCAGTAAGTCATTGTGGATTTTGTATTATTTTGTTGCCAGTAAACCATTGTGGATTTTATGTTATTTGATTGTCAGTAAATCATTGTGGATTTTATGTTATTTTATTGCCAGTAAACATTGTGGATTTTGTGTTATTTTATTGCCAGTAAATCATAGTGGATTTTATGTTGTTTTATTGCCAGTAAATCATTGTGGATTTTATATTATTTTATTGCCAGTAAATCATTGTGGATTTTGTGTTATTTTATTGCCAGTAAATCATTGTGGATTTTATGTTACTGTATTGCCAGTAGGTCATTGTGAATTTTACATTACTGTATTGCCAGTCAATCATTGTGGATTTTATTCCACAGTTATAATGATAAAGATATATGCAATAATGGAAAACCACGTATAAAAGTTTATAACCGGCATCCATTACACTGACCTCAGGCAGGAAATCGAAGAGAGTTGAACCCTTCCGACGACCTGTAATATATATCTCTAGTAAATTTCTCACCATTTCTCACATTTTGACTTGGATCACTAACATAAGGTTAAGTTGCCTTTTGTAGCTCTGTTTACAAATGGCCCACGCAATTTCTTTTGGCAATATTATGAATTTGTTGACTTAATGAATTTCACAATTGTCCTGGTAGTTTAGGTTGAGAAATTCCGTGTTTATGTTAACCTTCGGTGTTGGATTTGTGGCAGAGTCTGACTCAGTTTCGTGTTAGAATGAAGATCAATAATAATTTCTGAAGTCCTCGTAGATATACGATACAGTTCCACCGAGTCGGTTGTCCCAAAACTTGTTCCAAGTGGTCTTTAGTTTTACGATAAGAAAACTATTGTGCTGGTTTCGTCTGTCCGTCCGCACTTTTTCTGTCCGCCCTCAGATCTTAAAAACTGCTGAGGCTAGAGGCTTGCAAAATGTTGTGTTGATCATCCACCCTCCAGTCATCAAACATACCAGATTGCAGCCCTTTGGCCTCAGTAGTTTATATTTTATTTTGAAGGTTAGAGTTAGCCATAATCGTGCTTTTGGCAACGATATAGGACAGGCCACCACGGCCGGCTGAGAGTTTCATGGGTCGTGGCTCATACAGCATTATACCGAGACCACCGAAAGGTAGATCTATTTTCGGTGGCCTTGTGTATACTCTGTACAGAAAACTCGGTGGCGCCGAAGTTTTCCGCTCATTTTATTTCTTGTTCTTCCTTGTTACTTCTGGGAATATAGAGATTAAAAACCACAGCCACTGTCACATCACAGTGTTCAGAAGTGAAGGCGATGTGGAGATTCGCGGAAGATAATACACAGGAAAGAGGAGACACGAGTGTTGGAGTTTCACAGAGTTCTTGATTTATGCTTTACAATCGCTGTTGTATGATGCCTTGGGCATACCAGCGTTATTCTTTTTTTTCTCAATCAGCTCACGGCCGTCCACGCGCATGCGCAACGGGAGGGTGTTCCATATAATGAGAAGCTTCAGTTTGTATGCTTGGGAAAAATACAAATTACTTTTTAAATTTATAATTTTTTTTAATTTTTGGTATTAATCTGATATTTTGCTCGAATGATCCTTGTAGCAGGAATATGAATGATGAAGTTTCGAAATAATAGTGTAATTGTTATAGATTTATTCAGTTTTCAATTTGCATAGATGCTTTTTAACTTATTTTTATTTGTTATGATTCGCAGTGATTTCTAATTGTTATGACTCTTATGTACGTATTTGATCTAATGATGTGAATTCTTCGAAATCTAATAAAGCATCATGAAGCGCAACCTTTTCAAAATATACTCAGGAAAATATATCACAATTTCTTAGTCATAAAACTGCTACACTTTCCCTTCGTCTCCCTAAGAGAGAGAGAGAGAGAGAGAGAGAGAGAGAGAGAGAGAGAGTGGTTTCGTTATAAAACAATATCGTTACACTACCAAAATCTTCAAACGACTTTATTTCTTTCGAGTTTTTCTTCGTTTTTTCCCGAGGTGCTGTCATAGGTACGAGGTCTGAGAGGAAAGGAAAGTAATGCTTTTTTTCCTCGTATTTATTTCCTTTGTGGAAATTGTGCCGAAATCTGTCTCTGGTCTTTGTGACAGAGCGTTAAAAGGTATGCCCTAATGCTGGGATAAAATTTGGTTGAATTTTTCATGCCTGTATTGCAAGCAGTGAAACTCCTCTCTCTCTCTCTCTCTCTCTCTCTCTCTCTCTCTCTCTCTCTCTCTCTCTCTCTCTCTCTCTCTCTCTCTCTTTATATATATATATATATATATATATATATATATATATATATATATATATATATATATATATATATACATATACAGTATATACCAGATCACTTTTACACGATGTAAATGGTGGTAGTTCTAAGGAAGAGTTCCGCAATGGAGATGTTTAACGAAATTGTTTGAGTGAAGAATATAGAAAGTATGTATGTAAGTATGTATATATATATATATATATATATATATATATATATATATATATATATATATAAATATATATATGAAGCAGTCTAGGTAACTTGATAAATCTACCTTCTTATTTATTTTTACGCAGAAGAGCTTAAAACAATCTTAAAACATATACATATATGTATATATATGTATTAAATATATATATGTCTATATATATATTATTTCTTATATGTATACATACACATACATGCATACAAAGCTGAGTAATAGGGCATTACGACCAATGGCACCAGCGAGATTTATGGGAAAATAAAATCCGGAATCATTTGGAAAGGTCCTGTTGCGCATTTCATGAACATTTTGATATGCAGCGATTGCCACCCATGTCATTATTTCATTTTGTCGCCGAAAAGCCAAATATTCCTGGCCCATAGACGCAATCAGCGGCGTGAATGATGCCCATATAGATTTTATTAAAGTTCAATATGGAAATTACCTGTTTTGTTACGCAATGGTATTCAGTCGCCCTTTCATGCGACAACACGTGTGTGTATAATTCATGGGCAGTTAATGTGATGAATGTGAAAAGCAACGTATGATTTTATTGTCTCTTTCACTGTTTGTGTTTGTATGTGTATGGCACGTTTCTTTGGGACATATATAGTAATTTCTGAAAAAAAAATTAATAGCTATTTTTGGAAATGACTTCTCTTAAGGCGGTAATTTAAAAAAAAAGGTTATCTAATTTTCATAACAATGTCGTCTGGTGTATTTTGGCACTGACTTAAAATAACAGCTATTTTTGAAATGACTTTTCTTAAGGTGGTATTTTAAAAAAAAAGGTTATCTAATTTTTATAACAATGTCGTCTGGTGTATTTTGGCACTGACTTAAAATAACAGCTATTTTTGGAAATGACTTCTCTTAAGGCGGTAATTTTAAAAAAAAGGTTATCTAATTTTTATAACAATGTCGTCTGGTGTATTTTGGCACTGACTTAAAATAACAGCTATTTTTGGAAATGACTTCTCTTAAGGTGGTAATTTAAAAAAAAAAAGCTTATCTGATTTTTATAACAATGTCGTCTGGTATATTTTGGCACTGACTCAAAATAATAGCTATTTTTGGAAAAGACTTCTCTTAAGGTGCTAATTAAAAAAAATCTTAGCTAATTTTTAGAACAATGCCTTCTGGTATATTTAGGCACAGACTTCTCATAGAGAAGAAATTTAGATTGAATTTGAAATCTTATACCAAACACTTCTCTTCTTGGTCCTAATTTTTATAACCGTCTCGTATAGTGTTTGGCATTTTTTAAGAATAAGTGTATATTTTTGGAGGGTACGTCTTATATTGCTAATTAAAAAAATCTGGCTAATTTTTAGAACAATGAGGGTGGGTTGTGTTTGGCGCTGACTTCTCAGATTAGGGTTATTTAGCTGTCATTTGATTTCCATCTTTACCAAACACTGTCTTTGATTTTGAGGCTATTTGCGATCTTATTACTATTATTATTATTATTTTTATTATTATTATTATAACATTGATGGCTACGTCGCTATATTGGGTTGGAACCCTGGGCGCTATAGTCATGTTCTCCTCCCCCGGTTCCCTACGCTATCCCCCAGGGGGAGGTGACAAGTGCTGTCATTTGATTTCCATTTTTAGGACTGGGTGGATTTTGAGGCATTTCGATCTTGCCCTCGCGATTATTATTATTACCCGCCCCACCCGAGCTTGATGGACAAACAGGTTAGCAGGTTGGAACCCGGGATGCGTCGTGTCTCCCTTACCCTCCCGATCCCATACCTACCCCCCCTCCGGGGTGGACAAAGAGGTTTGCAGGAGGAGGGTGGATGCGTCATGTCTCCCGTGCCCTCCCGATCCCATACCTACCCCGCCCCCACCCGGGGCAGACAAACAAAGAGATCCATCGGATTTTATTTTATTATTATTATTATTATTATTATTTTTATTATTTTAAACCCAAGAGCTCCAGTAGAACTAGTAGCCCAATGTATGAAAAGAAACACTTAAGAATCAACCATGTAAGAGAAATATCAAAGAAAAACGTGTAATATATATAAAAAAAAAACTAAGAAACAAGACTCACATTTATGTTATTTTAAAGCCGAAATGTTGTAGCCTTTTGTAGAACGCTCGAAAATGTAAAGCGTAAGAAATGAAATGTCCAGATGATTTGTTGAAGTCAGCCAAAGTAAAACATTTCCTTATACTGCCAAACAATATTTTCAGTTGAGAAGTTATAATTAAAAAGGGATTAGTAGTAAAAGAGAATGAGTGACATTTTAATAACAGGAACTTTCCTATATCTATACATATCTGCTCGATTGTCAGTCATTATCAAGTTCTGCTTTTGGAAATATACTTCCTTTTTATGTACCTATTTCTACATGCTCCTTTAGTACGGAAATGTTTTTTGTATTGTTAAGCAAATTGAGACATTGTGTAAGGTTTGTCCCAAAACCGCAACCTGCTAAACACTAGCCCAAAACTCTTCAGAGCCTGAGAAAGGCCCTATGAAATATGCACCTTAGGAGTAATTCGCCCGCCCTCGTTTTGTTTACACTGAATGGCGTTGGAACACGAGAGCTGAGTAACAGCTAGTGTTGCCAATAGAACAAAGTCTTCGGAAAGACGTCGACCAAAAAAAAAAAAAAAAAAAAACTTCATCAAAGGAAGTGTGTTTTCTTTTGTGTCCGGTTTTTTGGGGATGTTGTCAAAGCTTTCCTGGAGGTAAAGAAAGGGATTTTTTTTTTAAAGAAGTGATTCTTTACGGAAGTTGTTTAGGATCAGGTAAGTGATTTTACGATGTTTTGCTTCGCAGATTTGTTTTAGTCTGGCAACTGTGTGAGGATGGTTGGTTGTTCAGTAGTAAAATAGAATCCTTTGTAATGCTCTCTCTCTCTCTCTCTCTCTCTCTCTCTCTCTCTCTCTCTCTCTCTCTCTCTCTCACACAAATATTTTTTAAGGTAGCATCGTTTATCTGTGAAAGGTCTGAACCAAACTATTTTCTTTAGAAGGTCACTATATAATGTATGAAATGATACGCACGAGCTTTTTATCAGGGAGTCGAATCATATGGGAACTTCGAAAAGAATATTCCCTTTTACAAAGATTGAATTAATCGTTTGGAATGTGTGTATATATATATATACACACACACACACACATATATATATATATATATATATATATATATATATATATATATATATATATATATATATATATATATATATATATATATATATATATATATATATATATATATATATATATAATATATATATATATATATATTATATATTAATATATATATATATGTAAATATAATATATATATATATATATATACTGTATATACATTCCAAACGATTAATTCAATTCTTTTGGGAATGTGTATTATATATATATATGTATATATATACATATATATATGTGTGTGTGTGTGTTTGTGTGTGTGTAGAGAGAGAGAGAGAGACTGTCTTATAAGACAAACGAGGGGAAATAATGTTTTCTCATGTTCAAAGAAATGTCACGAGGGTAAAACAAGGATAAGGGAAAAATAAAAAATATAAAAAAAGACGACGTAAGAAAGGGAACGAAACGAATACCAGACACAGACAATAACAAAACTAATTAGCCAGACATAAACCAAAACAGATGATAAAAGCGGAGAAAGGAAGAATGACAACAGGACATAGGAAAACACATAAAGACTGAAACACTGAAAACTGGAGTAAATACAAAACAATCAGAATATTTTTTGCGAAGAAAAGGAAGGAGATGAAAATGGAATAAGATCCGTGAGAAATAGAAGCGAAGGAGGGAGAACCGTTTGACGGAGGAGGATATGGAGGTGGAAGGAAAGAAAAGGCTCGGTAAACACGGAATAGGGGAGAAATGCAAGAGAGGTTAAAGAGACATTTTCGCATTATGACATTGAGAGGGGAATATGTTTTCCCATTTTTTCATTGTTAGGAAATACATTTTCCCATTTTTTTTCATTGTTAGGAAATACATTTTCCCATTTTTTCTTTAAGAGGAAATACATTTTCCCATTTTTACATTTTCATATTTTACCCATTAAGAGGAAATACATTTTCTCATGTTTTCATTATGAGGAAATACATTTTCCCATTTTTTCATCGTGAGGAAGTACATTTTCCCAATTTCTCATCAAGAGGAAATATATTTTCCCCACACCCTCATTAAAAGGAAATACATTTTCCCATTTTCTCATTAAGGGGAAATACATTTTCCCATTTTTTCATTATGAGGAAATACATTTTCCCGTTTTTTCATTATGAGGAAATACATTTTTCCATTATGAGGAAATACATTTTCCCATTTATTCATTATGAAGAAATACATTTTCCCATTTTCTCATTATGAGGAGATGCATTTTCCCATTTTTCCATTTTGAGGAAATACATTTTCCCATTTTATCATTTTGAGGAAATACATTTTCCCATTTTTTTCATTTGAGGAAATACATTTTCCCATTTTATCATTATGAGGAAATACATTTTCCAATTTTTCATTATGAGGAAATACATTTTCCCATTTTTTCATTAAGAGGAAATACATTTTCCAATTTTTCATTAAGGCGAAATATATTGTATCATTTTCTCATTAAGAGGAAATACATTTTCCCAATTCATCATTAAGAGGAAATATATTGTCGCACTTTCTCATTAAGAGGAAATATATTCTCGCACTTTCTCCCTAAGAGTAAAGACTTTTAGGAGACGAAGGTCTATAAAGAACGGCAATGTGAGGTAATTCAGAAAATAACTTAATTATGAACCAATTATAAGGATTTATTTACTTCGCCACATCAGCCTTTGTTCATGAAATACAGATTCTTTGTTTGATCCTAAACTTTCAACTTTTTATTTCTTCACCAGAATATCGACAATAAATTAAGCATTTCTTGCACCTCAAACATCTTTTAATGACATTCCATCTCCTTCATGTTGCAGCCACTTTCACTGTTATTGTTTCTCCAAATTACGTCGCATTGCATTGTCTTTTATTTGTTTGCCATCTCTCCCTCTTCCTTGTTTACCAGACCTTTTCTCTCCCACCCGTTCCATGTCCTCATACGTCAAGCTCCTCACGCCTGTATTTCTTACTTATGTTTATTTTCCGTTTCCTTCCATACTCTTCGTAAAAATAGTCTGATTGTTTTATATTTTCACAAAACCTGTGTCTTTGGTGTGATTCTTCCTTTCTCCTCTTTTTATCTTCTCTCCTGGTTTACGTCAGACTAATTAGTCTTGTTATGATCTGTGTCCGGTATTCCGTTTCATCCCAGATTCTTTCTTACGTTGCCTTTTTCTATCTTTTTTCCTCGCCCTTGTTTTATGTTTTTGTTATTTCGTTAAACGAGGAAATGTATTTTCCCTCGTTTTTCTTATAAGACAGGATCTCTCTCTCTCTCTCTCTCTCTCTCTCTCTCTCTCTCTCTCTCTCTCTCTCTCTCTCTCTCTCTCTCTCTCTGTTATTTCTTTTAACAGAATATCTCTCTCTTTCTCTCTCTCTCTCTTTCTCTCTCTCTCTCTCTCTCTCTCTCTCATGTTTTATTTATATTTTTATTTTCTTCTCCTCGCCTCAAACACCTTTTTCTACCTATCCTTTATTCCCCTTCCTCTCTCATGTTTCTATCCCTTTGCATCGTTTATTTTCTTTTATTTTCCTTTTCCCACAATATACTTATCCTCTCTTTCATTTTTTGCTTCGTAAATACACAATCACCGTTCCTGTGGTCACCGAGGCGGTCACCAATCACCGTAATTTGATGTGATTGCGTGCAATCACGGGCAGTAGTTGATTCTCCCTGCAATCCGCCGGAAATACTGTGGTTTATATCGATATGAAGAGTCGATTGATTACTGCCGGTAGGAGAATTGTTATGCATAAAAATTATACCTTTTTTTTTTACAGTTGTTGATATTACATAGATATTTTTCTGAATATACACGTAAGTGTACGTGTGAGCATAGGTGTGTGTATATATGTGTGTGTGAGATATATGTACATACATACATACATACATATATATAAATTATAAATTATATATATATATATATATATATATATAGAGAGAGAGAGAGAGAGAGAGAGAGAGAGAGAGAGAGAGAATAACCCTTAAAAGTTTCATTGAGTTTTAGAATGACGGTCTTTCTCCCTGATTCAAAATGTACATCTGATATAACAGTCTGATCGACGTAAGAAAGATAAAGCAAGTAATCTTAAGTAATCCTAAAAACGACTAATCCTAAGTAATCCTAAAAAAAAGAGTAAAAAGAGAGGAAAAACAATTTAACGTAATACTAAATAACGCTTTTACACGAAACGCTTCACAAAAAAAGTGTTTATGTTGCGTCCTCCAAGAGCAAAAAAGGTATCGTGGCCATATTTTCTAAGAAACAGTAAAACTAAAGTATTATCTTTTGGTATGTTTACGTGCAAGGGGACGTTTACATGTCTTTATAGAATAGACTTAGTTATGATTGTATTGATTTACGTGAGTATTTTTACAAGTTTTGATTATATTGATTTTTATGAGGATTTTTACAAGTTTTGAATAAGAGACATTTGCCGAATCTTTTTTTTTCGTTATTCTCCGTATAGCTTATTTTTGTTGTTTTATTTACACTTATTCCTTGATTATCTTTTCTCATATATTGAAAAACAAGTCTGTTGTCATATCCTATTTTAATTTAATCATTGTAGTTCCTCTTTGTTTTTCAAAAGTCTTCTTGAATTGTATTTCCTTAATTATACATAAGCTATTTGCAATACATTGTACTTTTTATAAAAAAAAAAATCTTATTTGTATTTACACCCCACGTTACCAAATTCAATAACCTTTTACAGCTCGACAGATCCTTTTCAACCTCTCCTCACAGACTTTCCATCTTCCAGTCAAAGAAGTTACGAAATGCATCACCTGTATGTCACCTAGATACGTCTCTTTCCCTTAATCAGGGAACTTCAGTGTCCACCCTTTTCGAACAAGGTCATTAAGAAACGAGATTTCCTCGTATCTCTGTGTCCGCCTCCCAGTGTCCCCCTGCAAAGAAACTGTATCTTTTTTTCTCGCTTCTTCTAATTAAGTTAGTTTCTCCGTTTCGAGACGTATCGAATGCTGCTTTCAGTTCTGGAGTTTGTGCTTCAATCTCCGCTTGTTTTTTTTTTTTGCTTTCTTTTTTTTTTATGTGTCTGCTGTTATTTCGTCAGGTTTGATTTTTGTTTATATTACAGCTGTAGGACAATGCTTATGTCTGATTAGAACACATTGTTGTGACAGTTAGATAACAGCAGTTAACAGTAGCACCAATACATATTTATTTTTTACACCTATTTTACAATTGTTTGACAATACTTTTTTATATAATTTTGATAAGACACTTTGTTATAAAAATCAGGAAAAAGTAGTTACCACCAGCACCAATACGACTTATTTATTTTTTACACTTGGTATACACTACAGTTATGTGAACAATATTTGTTATATTTTTAATCAGACACTTTGTTATAGAAACTAGAGAAAAGAATTTAACACTAACACCAATAAGACTTCTTTTTTTTTTTTTTTTACACTGCTGAAGGAAGAAACCTTGTCTCTTTGACTGTGAAAACAAGATGGCCCTTTTTTTATAGATTTTAGTGGGTCCTGAATGAAGCCTGTCTGGGAAACATTTCTAAAAATTGCATCTTTGAATTTCTTATACTTATTTTCCAAATAATAGTGCAAATTGTGATATAACAAATAGCAGTACAAATTGTGATATTACAAATAGTAGTACAAATAGTGATATTACAAATAGCAGTGCAAATTGTTATATTACAAATAGTAGTACAAATTGTGATATTACAAAATATTAGTACAAATAGTGATATTACAAATAGTAGTACAAATTGTGATATTACAAATAGTAGTACAAATTGTGATATTACAAATAGTGATACAAACAGTGATATTACAAATAGTAGTACAAATTGTGGTATTACAAACAGTGATACAAATAATGATTATCACCACAGCTTTGACACTTTTTCCCAGCTCACTCACTATTGTACCTTTACATATTCATACCGCTGACGTCAGTCTCTCTCTCTCTCTCTCTCTCTCTCAAGTTGAATTAGCTTAATATGAGGAGTTTTATCTCATTCCATCATCCAAAGCATTTATGGACAGCCTTTTATCTCATCGCTGAATAATATTTCCTTTTGCGTTCAGCGGTTCCTACATTATTGCGATTCTCATTTTCTGTTCATTTTGTGATGTCGTTTTTCATGTTTCTTTATTCCTAAAACATTTAGCTTTATTTTCAGTCCATTTAGTATATTATATTTTATCATCTATTTCTCTCCTTCTAAAATATTCAACTTTACGAGCAAAAATAAAGTTGGGTTTGATATTTTGATATGAGCAAAACCAAATGGGTTCGATATTTTGATACGAGCAAAAACAAATGAGTTTGATATTTTGATACGAGTAAAAGCAAGTGGGTTTAATATTTTGATACGAGCAAAAACAAATGAGTTTGATATTTTGATACGGGTAAACACAAATGTGTGTGATATTTTGATACGAGCAAAAACAAATGAGTTTGATATTTTGATACGAGCAAAAACAAATGAGTTTGATATTTTGATACGAGCAAAACAAATAAATAAACACAAAAATATTTTTGTAAACACAAATGACGAGCAAAAACAAATAAGTTTGAAATGGGTTTGATATTTTGATACGAGCAAAAACAAAAGTTTGATATTTTGTTCGCAAAAACATTTTGATAACGTAATATTTTGATACGAGCAAAAAGCAGAAAAAACAAATAAGTCTGATATTTTGATACGAGCAAAAACAAATGGGTTTGACATTTTGATACGAGCAAAAACAAATGAGTTTGATATTTTGATACGAGCAAAAACAAATGAGTTTAATATTTTGAAAAGCGGCGCGTAATTCGATGGAGTCTCTCTCTCTCTCTCTCTCTCTCTCTCTCTCTCTCTCTCTCTCTCTCTCTCTCTCTCTCTCTCTCTCTCTCTCTCGAGGTTTTCTTGCAATTCCTGACCCTTTGTTTATTTAAGAGCGATCGGTTGACTGTCCCCGTGGGAGTTTGTTCGGCTCTACCCTGGGTGCGTTTCATTTTCTGATTGTTTCCTTTCGCCCTGAGTTTGCCCTTTATTTGATATTTCTCCCCCAAAAAAAAAAAAAAAAAAATCTCTCCTGTGGTGTCCAAAAACCTTCCTTTTCCGGGACTGTAAATTCATTGTATTAGAAGTAATACGTCGGATTGTAGGACTGCGGCGTTGTTACTAAAACAGTATTGTTGTGAGGGAAGTAAAAATAGTTGTTCCCAGTGCATTCAAATTGTTTAAAGGAATCGTTTTTCATTTAATTTTTCCAAAGAACTTAATGAAGAAAGTTAAATGAAACAAGTATGTATGTATATATATATATATTTATATATATATATATATATATATATATATATATATATATATATATATATGTATATATATATATATAGAGACATAGATATATATATGTATACTGTATATATACATGATCACAAGGAAAGTAAAACAACAGAGTGCAAGATCTTTCACCTTTTCTGTACGTCACTTTCAGTTATAAGAAGCTGCGTACGAATGGACAAAAAGTCACAAAGAAAACATGGTTTTACAGAAAACTTTGATTAAAAGGTTATGTAGCCATTCTCATGCATACGAAGTTCCTTACATTTGAAATTCTTTTTCAGGTAAGGAAGAGCTATTCGGACATGTGGATGCAGTGTTTGTTTTGCAGACTCCTACAGTGAATGAGACATTTGAATATTCTTTTGCTGTTTTGAGATAAAAAAAAAATATATAAGACATAGAATTGTTACAGAAATGAAGTCACCATTAGGCTTAAAACCAAAACCTAGGATTTCGTTGCAGAGTTATAAAAGAATTCAAAAGGTGTATATATGTGTGTGAATGCATATTATATATATATATATATATATATATATATATATATATATATATATATATATATATATATATATATATATATATATATATATATATATTTTATTTAAATATATATATATATTTTTTAATATTTTATTTCGATAAATAAAAAATGGAAATAAAAAGGAAATAGAATTGAAGTACAGAGACTAAAAATTCTTGCTGTTAGAGTCTAACAGCAAGAATTTTAAGTCCGTATTTTCAGTCATTTTTTTGTGGCCTTTATTTCGGGCATTTTTTTTAAATTCTCTCGTTTAAATAAAATAAGAGAATACTTTATATACACATATATATTCATATATATATATATATATATATATATATATATACATATATATATATATATATATATATATATATATATATATATTATATATATATACATACAGTATATACATACATACATATATATATATATATATATAGTATATACACATACATATATATGGCCAGAATAGAGAGATAGATTTGTATGCAAGGGATATAATTATAATAATTTGCGGGGGATTATCAACAGTTGCATCTTCGGGTAAGATAAATGAGCTTTTCTCTGTTCAAATATTCATTAGCACGAGATTATTTTCCATTTAGTATATTATTTTTTCTTTACTGGAAAATATTAATTAACGGAAGGTTGAAGAATCAAAAGAAGTATAATTCCCCTCTGCAACCAACGGAAAATGCAACGAGACAGAGATCGCATTATACAGCGCCAACGTCACAATTACATTGCAAATGTGTGGATGTGGGTATACGTCCCCATGATCTGAAAAATGTTGCCGAATGCGAAAGAGGGAATTTGAATATTTCATAACCGGCGGAATCTATATGAACATCGTGCGTGCTATTGATCGTATCGGTGGAGCGCTGCGATGTATTGGTTTTTAATACTGAATTAAATCGTTTCATGAATGGAAATATTGCATGCAAGTGCATTCATGAGTAGCGTTTTGGATCTTCTTCTTCTTCTTCTTCTTCTTGCAGGTTATCAAATGCTTTTCATATGTATATATATATATATATATATATATATATATATATATATATATATATATATATATATATATATATATATTTGTGTGTATATATATTATATATATATGTATATATATATGTATGTATGTATGTATATGTGTATAGTATATATATATGTATATGAATATGTATATTTTTATATATTTATAGTATACATACATGTATACATTTATACATCTATTTAAATATATATATATATATATATATATATATATATATATATATATATATATATATATATATATGTATTTATGTATATATACACATACATTCATGCATGTGTAATGTAGATATATATATATATGTAATGACCAATCAACTAAATACCATTACCCATCCCTGGCATAATGCAAAATAATTAATTCCGAATCATTGTGGCTCGCCTAATGCCAAATATCACTAATGCGAAGCCACGCCGAATGGTTCGTTGAAATCCATTGCACACCGCACGAGCGCACTGCTTTGAAACCTAACATACACGTTTTTCATTTATTTCTCAGAGCTCACGTGTGCATTCAGCTTGATGCACGGCGCTTCTATAGAGAGAGAGTCTGCAGAAACGAAACGTTTAGGTGATTTGTCTGTCTTCAAAACATTCAGGTGATTTGTTTGTCGTCAAAACATTCCTGGACAGATGACCACCAGCTCGTAGGAATGCTCTCTTTGGCAACCTTTGAAGAGCGTTGTTCCAGGCGGTGATGAGTAAATGTCATTCACTGTATGATACTGGTTTTGTTTTGTGTTTATTGTATGCGCGGTGAAAGTGGAAGTAATTCTGTATGTTATGAATGTGTTGGGAATTTTCCTACCGTTTGTGGGAACTGTTTCATAGTAAATTGTGAAGTTATGTATTTCTCTAGTCGTCGTATGCTTTGGTTTTAAGTGTTATACAGATTTTTCAAACAATGTGATTCCTTATTGTAGATATTTCCAGATATTTCCTTAAATATCTGGAAGAGGACTACGGTTTTGTCTTTGTATTTTGTTTTATTTGTTTATTTTATTTTTTTTTTTTTGGTGATCAGCAGGTGTTAAGGATCATCGCCATGTCACTCATAAATTTCGTTCTTGATATTGTAATTTGAAGATGATTCTTTCTAACTAGGTGGAGTCTTGATGTTCAAAAAGGATTTTTGAACTGGCACTTCATAACAAAGTGAAGTTTGGATGTTGAATACAAATAAAAAAGGGGTGGAGGATCTTATATATATATATATATATATATATATATATATATATATATATATATATATATATATATATATATATATATATATATATATATATATATATACATTTATTTAAATATAAATATATATACATGTATATATATATACATACATATACATTTATACTGTCATTGTGATAATGTGCAAGGATTAAAAGGCAACATATGATAAATACATAACATAAATATTTCATAGGTATAAAGGTGTACAGGAGTGTAACATGGAGAATATGGAGCACGAGGCTTGTTTAGAAAATACCTATAGCATTAACGAAGGAACTGTTCGTCTTATCTGTGCTATTTTGACCCTTACGCACCCTCTACAGAAAACCCTTATTTGAAAGGAGTGGTCGAACCCCATTAAGAAAAAAAAAACGTCCATTTACGCTTAAGGAATACAACATACTGTTTAGATTCGTTCTTCAAAAGGGTGTTTGGGCTGGAAAGACTCAAGATTGTTAGTCACCTTTCCCAAGTGTATGAAAGTTTAAAAAAAAAAGAAAAAAAAAAGATAAAAAGAGAGATATAAAGGCTTCATGTCGTTCTTTGTGATGTCTTCGAGATTTCTTACGCAATTTTGCGCTTCGTCGAGTCTCCCGGGTGAAGGAAAGTAGGGCAGTTACTCTCTCTCTCTCTCTCTCTCTCTCTCTCTCTCTCTCTCTCTCTCTCTCTCTCTCTCTCTCTCACACACGCACAGTCACACAATGGTTTGAGGAGTCTTTGAAACCTTGTTATTGGAAGACAGACTACAATAGTGTATGTAAATATATATATATATATATATATATATATATATATATATATATATATATATATATATATTATATATATATATAGAGGAGCGTGCTACGCTGCGCTGGGCAGGGTGACTCCTTGGAGGATTCCTTGTTTAAACGCGGCTGCCAGTCGTGAACTGGGTCCTTCGTCTTAAGGACTTTTCTTCGGGTGTTTCATTGACCTCATACAAATCAACGTTGCAATACTTATGGTCATCATCGCCATTAATAAATAATGTGGCCTCAAGGGAATAAAATGCATAAAATTTCCAAGAAACTGAAAAAATGGTAAAAATAAATTGACGATACGTTGTAAATTTTCAAGAAAACCAGCTTCAAAATATCCTCTCCGGGATCCCAGGAAAGACGATAATTACCCTCTTCATCGATGAACTCTGAGAAGAAACGATTTCTGAAGTTCTCAAGGTTGGGGCACCGAAGCAGCGCAAAGTGCTAACTCAGAGACTGATGGCAGTAATACGAAATACACTTTCCCTGAATTAATTCTTGGCATGGGGGAATTATGATACTAAGTCATGCAGAGTACAATACAAAAATAAAAGAATATATATTTTAATCGTCTGGAAAACCGAAATAAAGTTGTACAGGCCACGTGTGTGGCCCGTCAGCTGATCAACAGCCAAGATGAACTTCCTCTTCCGTGAGTCACCTGGCGAGAACACGTGGTCGAAGAAACAAAACTTCTCCCATACTTTTATACATATTTCTCTGTAACCATTATTGTCAAATTTCATTTATGATCACCACTGTATGCGTTGCTATGCAAGCTCTCCGATCATGTACTTGTAATCTTCAACTGAATCTTCTGTATCAAATTGTAGGCCTATGTATGTTTCTGTTTGTGAACAAACACAGACGCCTAAACTTAATCCCTGTTTCGATTTGTTTGTCAGTATTCTGATAATCTCTGTGTAGTATTCTATATGTATATATATATATATATATATATATATATATATACATGCGTGTGTATGTTAGTGTATCTGTATATAGGCCTAAAAGCATAAAACTATTATATGACAGCCAGAAGACGTTCGTGTGCAAGTTTTAGCCTAATTACAATTTATAAACCTCTCTCTCTCTCTCTCTCTCTCTCTCTCTCTCTCTCTCTCTCTCTCTCTCTCTCTCTCTCTCTCTTCCCTGTTTATTTATATATTTCAGCAGCGCGTGAGAGTGCATGAGGCGGGAGCGCTGACGGCACCAAAATAAGTCATTTACATCTTCCTATTTGAACAAAACCCATGTGGGCATTACGAACGCTCCTGAATGCGTCTATGCCCCCCTCTCGCAATGTTTGCCCTTTCAACATTAAACGAAATCAATGAAATCACTCCCTGAATAGCAAAGCCCCATTTGAGAGCCTTTGTGAAATGCGCCGTTGAATCCTGCTCACGGTACCTGTAGGTAAATTCTCGATTATGACTATTGACGTTCGCCTGGTATTTCTCTCGTTTTAGATTTAATATAGTTTTTTTTTTTTTGGGGGAGGGGGAGGCACGTGGTGTTTTGATTTCGTCACTGATAACGTGATTTTTTTTTTTTTTGTGAATTTGGATGTTTCGAGTGGAGGCGTAACTGAGAATTAATTTAAAGTTTATAAGCGATATTGTGATAATCGATTAGTCTGAAATACAATGGCGATTTTTCACACACACACACACATATATATGTATATATATATATATATATATATATATATATATATATATATATATATATATATATATATATATATATATATATATATATATATAATGTGCTTGTGTGCTTTTGTAACGTACAAGACTGATATCATTTGATGCAGTGAAATCACTAGTGACTAGTTAATTTCCATATTCTACTTTGACGGAATCTACGTTGTCATCATCCATGCAATTAAGCGGATTGCCCCTATGCACTCTGCAATATGCGGCTTTTGCATTATAAATAAAGTAATTTCCTGGATTGCAACGTTGCACATGAACAATACCGCTTTGTTTTGCTACGGATCCTCTTAAACGGGTACGTATTATTTTAATGAAATTTGGATCGCCAGAAATTTGTTTCAAAAGGGGTTGTTGCTATGGTGTTTTTTTTTTTTTTTTTTTTTGCTTTTGCTAACCATAAGCATTTTAATTCTTTTTTTTATTTGCTAGCCATGAACATTTTATTTTTTTTTTTTTTTTGCATTTTCTAACCATGAACATTTTAATTTTTTTTTATTTGCTAGCCATGAACATTTTATTTTATTTATTTTTTTTTTTTGCATTTTCTAACCATAAACATTTTAATTTTTTTTATTTGCTAGCCATGAACATTTAAATGTATTTTTAAACGTGTACGAATTATGGTATTTTTTTTCTTTTGCATTTGCTAACCATAAACATTTTAATTCTTTTTTTTATTTTGCTTGCCATGAACATTTTTTTTTTTTTGCATTTTCTAAATATTAGATATTTTTTTTATTTGCTAGCCATGAACATCTATTTTTTTTTTTTTTTTTGCATTTGCAAACCATAAACATTTTAATTTTTTATTTGCATTTTTATTTGCTGGCCATGAACATTGTAATTTTTTTTTTTTTTTTTCATTTGATAACCATAAACATTTTAATCTTTTTTTTTTGCTATTACTAACCATAAACCTTTTAATTTTTTTTTCATTTGCTAGCCATGAACATTTTACTTTTTATTTTGCATTTGCTAACTATGACCATTTTAAGTTTTTTATCATTTGGTAGCCATAAACATTTTCAGTTTTTTTTCATTTGCTAACCATGAACATTTTAATCTTGGTTTTCCATTTGCTAACCATGAACATTTTAATCTTGATTTTCCATTTGCTAACCATGAACATTTTAAGTTATACCTGTCTTGCGTTTGTTTTCTTTCCTGTAAATCGCCATCTCTCAAAAATAGACTTTGTTATTCTCGTGTATCCTTATCATTTCATTTTTCCTGTAGGCCTAGATACAGTAATTGTAAGTGGTGCATATACTGTATACATACAACACGCTTTTACACATACCATATGTATAGTCTAGCAACATACTTCTTGCCATAAGCATTTGCTATGTTCCCGCCGACATGCCAAGGTGCTTTGTGAGGTAGAACTGAGTGCTTGTCTCAAAGGAAAGGTCTGTTTCCACCCATGCTGATTTAGGAGACAGTGAATCCTTCTCTCTGTTTCTTTCCACCTGCTGCCAGGTTTTGGAATGTTCCTCCTGTTGCCAGTTTCCCTGGCAATCAGATTCTTCCATTCCACGGGAAGAGACGCCATTTCCCCGCCATTGTTATTTGCGTTCCTTTTCCACGTTTCCCTTTGGTCCGATCTAGGTGAGGGATTAAGAAATAGCGATGTTTGTTCTGGTAAGGCTTGGCGTCCTTGTGAAAGAGTGAAAAACTACAAAGAATTAAGATTTACTTCATAGCTGCCACATTCGTGGAAATCATCGTATATTTGAAACTCTAGGCCTAGTTTTTATAAGTAGAAATCGTCAAAAAGTATATTTGAAACTTTAGGTACATTCTTCTATGTCTATATAAATCATCAAAAAGTATATTTGAAACTTTAGGCGTAGTCTTCCATATCTGTAGAAATCATCAAAAAGTGTATTTGAAACTTCAGGCACAGTCTTCTGTATGTATAGAAATCGCCAAAAAGTATATTTTGCAACTTTAGACCAAGTCTATCTCTCAAAAAAAAAAAAAAGAAAGCCTTCCTTTCACCTTCCAGAAAGATCTGCCGAACTTACAAGCAGTGTATGTGATGTTCATATTTCCCAGACGTGATACATCACAAACTCGGTCTGAATCGCTGTCTCTTGTCAAGTCCGGTGAGTTGGCAACACTGACATTTGGTTAGCTTGAGTTTTCCCGCGGATGCCCATCGAAGGAATGGATCAAAACTAGGCCTATATATCACTCATACGCAAACTGACAGTCATCTTAGAGTGACGTTTGACCTGTGCTTGGATCAGACGAACTTATAAATAAGGTATGTGAAATAAAACATCACAAGCACGGTCTAAATCTGTTGTGTCTGTTATCAAATCGAATCAGTTGGCAACGCTGATTATTTGGTAACCCTGAGTCTTCCAGTGGATTGGCCTTCGAAGAATAAAAAAAAAAATAGGTCTATTTCTCACCCATACGCAAAACTGACAGTTATTGTACAAAGAAATTTGAACTATACAGCGAATTACGTCTTTATAGTGAAATAAAGACGACGCCAAATCTAATTTACATCTTTATCGGGAATTAAAGATGACGCCAAATGAACCAGTGTAACCTGACAAAGCCAGTCAGTCACCCCAGCCGATCTAGTACGATCGGTACTGATTTAAGAGATAATTACAGGCTAATTTTTGCTAATGGCTCGAGCACTTAAACCGTGATTTACTTTTTTTTTTAGTTCCGCGTGAATAACGTTTATAATTTCGGAATTACAGGAGATCACAATAAGCATCTGTAATTCCAATTACCGAATCTGCATTTGAGTAATTAAGCTCGTCGAATGTGTTCGTCAAGGTGCGGGACATCGAAGTATAAGCTGTTTATGCTTGTTGTATGTATACACACAAAATATATATATATATATATATATATTATATATATACATACATATATATATATATATATAATGTATGTATAAAAGCACTTTAGTTCCTCGTTGGGTCCTAAGTTGTTGGGTGGGTTCTGTTCTCAGCTAGCACTCTGCTGGCTGAGTTCGAACTCCGACCGGCCAATGAAGAATTAGAGGAATTTATTTCTGGTGATAGAAATTTCATAGATCTCGATATAATGTGGTTCAGATTGTAGCAATAATGCTTGTATAGGTCCTGTTGCTAGGTAAAAAATTGGTTCTTAGCCACGTAAAATAAATCTAATCCTTCGGGCCATATATCTAGGAGAGCTGTTAATCAGCTCAGTGGTCTGGTAAACTAAGGTATACTTAACTTTAACTTGATACCGTATCTGACTCACGTTGCCATTCTTCTGTGGACTTTATTTTTGGCTAATAAGAGCAATCTGCTCCTTTAATAATGAACCGTGTTATTTTATGTAGTGAATGAATACTTGTAACAGCACCAGCAAATTTCAAAATTACAAAAACTAAAAACCTAAGGCAGTGTAGTGATAAGTGTTGCCAGAATTGTGGTAGCTTTTTTTTTTCAGACAGTAAAGTCTGTGTGTGTTGATATTGCGATTCGATCTTCCTGTCTTATTTGACTGGCTAGGAACCGGTCAAAGTAACAGGCTGAATTGTTTTTGCATGGAACACGCATGATAAGTCATTATTGAGGACTAAGTGAATTAATTACAACCATAACTGTTAAGAGCTGGAAGTAAGTTGCCCCGGGTGTCAGTGACTGGTAAAACTGCTAGACATTCAAACAGTTTCTGACAGTCTAGTTTCTGACAGTCTGATTTTACAGTGTGTTCCAGCGTGTGGTGGCTAAGCCTTACAGTTTAATCATTGTTAAGATACTACTACTATCCATTGCAGGGACCGCGAGCCATCGTTTTTCTCAAATATCTTTCAAATTAATTATCTGATCGAAATGTTGCTTTGACACAGTGCACAAGACACCTCCCGCTAATTAGCAGCACTCCATCATTTCTCTTTCCTTCATGGATTTTGTCTTTATTTATATAATTCATCACGTTCCATATTTTCGTGATTCAGTTATACGCACACACACACACACACGCACACACACACATATATATATTTAAAGTTGGTAAATACTCCTATTTTGTCCATTAGACGTGATTAAGTAAAAGAAAAGTAAGAATTGTCAAATGGTATACGTAGAAAATTATATTTTCAGTGGGCAAACTACAATGATTTCGTCTATCAGGACGTGATTAAGTATAAATTAGATTTAAAAAATCATGACAAACAAAAAGTTGGCAGAATGCCCAAAGTAGGTTAAAATTTCTAGAAATAAAACGCACAAACATTAGGCACTTTGGCAGACATGTTTTTTTTCTTTCCCTGATACGAAAAAGACTGCAGTTATTTTTGTATACGGGCATTACGTCACTTCCGCCAGCCATTTTGGAAGACGTGAAATTAATTGCGACTTTATCGCCAGAATCTCTACGTCGTAACTGAAAAATCCTACTTGTTTTATTTTTCATTCGTTACCGATACTGTTGCCAGACATATCACACTAACTTTTTTTAAAATTCAGTGATGGTTAAAAAATAAATAAAAAAGAAACAGCTTCCAGGTGCTTTAAAAAGGAACAGAATTGAGTTCCGTCTGATATTTCAATTTAAAATGATGATAGGATATTTTGGAGAAGATTCGTTGCATGTGTGATTTCTATATGTTATGACGTTTGTTA
The DNA here is from genome assembly GCF_040412425.1 of Macrobrachium rosenbergii. Classification (NCBI taxonomy): domain Eukaryota; kingdom Metazoa; phylum Arthropoda; class Malacostraca; order Decapoda; family Palaemonidae; genus Macrobrachium; species Macrobrachium rosenbergii. The sequence goes on from NC_089780.1 coordinate 14,441,141, forward strand.
TGATAACAGACAGATAACAATTTTTGTTGTAATTAGTGATGAGAAATTGTCGATAACTAGTCGACCGTGACTGACTTAGTATCTTAGAAATCTCTCTCTCTCTCTCTCTCTCTCTCTCTCCCTCTCTCTCTCTCTCTCTCTCTCTCTCTCTCTCTCTCTCTCTCTCTCATCTTATTCCTCCGAGTATCTGTGCATATTGCCAGCAACTCTCTCTCTCTCTCTCTCTCTCTCTCTCTTCTTTTCAAAATCTTTTAATCTGGCTCTGATTAAGAGATCTTTGTATTATAATCGAAGATTGCATATTCTCTCTCTCTCTCTCTCTCTCTCTCTCTCTCTCTCTCTCTCTCTCTCTCTCTCAAAATCTTTTAATCTGGCTCTGATTAAGAGATCTTTGTATTATAATCGAAGCATTGCATCTCTCTCTCTCTCTCTCTCTCTCTCTCTCTCTCTCTCTCTCTCTCTCTCTCTCTCTGTAATAAGTCAGAAAATAAATTGGTTTTCTCTTGTAAATTTTTAGCATTTTGGTAAATGTTTGTGTCAGTGAGAATTTGATAAAGATGATTAGAATGGCTTAGTGGTATTGATGATATTTTCTATCTGTGCTTGGTGTCAGTAAAAGACAGCATTTAAAAAGACCTGTCTCATCAAAGTTACATTTTATTGCCTTTTTTTGTAGTTCTTAACATATTAAAATACATCTTTTTTTTTTTTTAGTGATGGGGATAGTATAATAAAAATAATAATGGATGTAGTGACGTCATTGCTGTCATGACTGAAATACTGAGATTTTAATTATCATCTTCATATTTACTACCACTACTGTTAATAATAATAATAATAATAATAATAATAATAATAATAATAATAATAATAATAAAACAGCACTCAGATGTAGACAGCACATTACCCTAACAGCAAATGCACTCGCGCCGAGATATTGTTCATCATATTATTATGACTCCATGCATTATTCAGATCTCTAACACCCCCCTCTCTCTCTCTCTCTCTCTCTCTCTCTCTCTCTCTCTCTCTCTCTCTCTCTCTCTTATCTTATTCCCTCAGAGTATCTGTGCATATTGTCAGCAATGTTCTCTCTCTCTCTCTCTCTCTCTCTCTCTCTCTCTCTCTCTCTCTCTCTCTCTCTCTATTATCTTATTCCCTCAGAGTATCTGTGCATATTGTCAGCAATACTCTCTCTCTCTCTCTCTCTCTCTCTCTCTCTCTCTCTCTCTCTCTCTCTCTCTCTCTCTCATATCAAAATCTTTTAATCTGACTCTGATTAAGAGATCTTTGTACTGTAATCGAAGATTGCATATTCTCTCTCTCTCTCTCTCTCTCTCTCTCTCTCTCTCTCTCTCTCTCTCTCTCTCTCTCTCTCTCTCTCAGACGCTATTCATTTACATGGACATTAACATAAATACATACGAGAGAAACAGCGGCAGCAGAGAAAGGCGTATCCAAGATGGCGGTATTATAAACCCCCTGTGTGAGGTTTAAAGATATTGTTCTCTGTCACTTAAATATGTGGGTGTGGGGTTCGGGTTTGGGGGCGTTTTGTGTTTTGGGTTAGTGGGGTTTTAGGATTTTAGGGTTTTTCTAGTGGGTTTCTTTATATATATGGTATTTTTGTTTTGAGGTTTAATTATAGAAATTCTTTTGTTATTTTTTGTTTCAAATAATTAAAAACATGACGTCATCTTTTTGTTTTGGAGCAAATTTGGAAAATTCATATTGTGGATGATTTTTCTATAATGGATCGAATATCTTTTTAATTTTATATTTACTTGTATTGTTCAGTGATGATTTTATTGATAAATTAAAAAAAAAGTAAATAAAGTTTAATTTTTTAGTATTTATAAAGACAATCGCGTCTAATAATGGGTTCTAACATTCGAATTTGATACTTTAAGTTAATTAGTTCATTTAAGTATATTCATCAGTTTTTTTATTTCCATGATTCAATATTTTGTTTGCACAATAATTTATTTTATTGTGTGTTTAATTTGCTTCAACGCATAAGGTAACGCTGCCCGTCAGGTGACAATCCCTTTTCACTTGAATAATCCGTGTGAACAATTTTTGTTTGGTTATCTATTCATTGTTTAAGTTTGGAAAAATGATTTATTAAGGTTGCTAATATTATTTTCTTGTACATTATAAAAGATATATATTTATTATTTTGTTTTTATTAGTTTTTATTCGGTTTTGCCTTCCTCTGTTACCAGCTTATATTAAAAGCGTGGCAGAATTTCGTATCTTGGAAGAAAAAGGGCTTGTCTGCGGGAACAATATTTTGTACTTGTGTCCCATGTCTTATCTTCACTCTTCTTTCTTTTTTACTTTAGTAAAGTTTTATTGGTAATACATAATATATATATATATATATATATATATATATATATATATATATATATATATATATGTGTGTGTGTGTGTGTGTGTGTATATATATATATATATATATATTCTATATATGTATATATAAATATATATATATATTTTTTCTTCGTTTTAACGTGCTTTTTTCCCCATTTTTATATGGGGTAAGCACGATGCCTTCTTTTGAAGGACTTTGATTTGGCGATGGGTAGGCTGTAGCCTCGATCGGCTGCTCTCTGACATATATAAAAATAAAAAAATATATATATATATATAAAATAAAAATATAAATATATAAATATATATATATATATATATATATATATATATATATATATATATATATATATATATATGTATATATATATATATATATATATATATATATATATATATATATATGTATATATATTCTATAGTTTTTGTCTGTTTGGTTATTCTTGTTTTTCGTATGTGCATTGTTTTTCCTAAATAAGTTTAATTTAGAAGGGTTATATATATATATATATATATATATATATATATATATATATATATATATATATACATATCCACATACATACATATATAAACATACATACATCTCTGTATCTTCTATAAGTTTAATTTACAATGGTATAAAAATGAATATTTATATATAAATGTATATATATATACATATATATATTTATATATAGATATATGTGTCTACATATATTTTTTTGTTTTGGTGTGTGTATGTGCATAGGCACGTAATTATGTATGCTTTAGTTCCAGTGTACTTGTACCGTCAAAAATAACAATGAAACTTGAATAATTGTACAATTGCATCGCACTTATATCCATTTGAAAAAGTGAAACGATTATCGGTATAATAAATGAAACTAATTTTCATTTTGTACCTGATTAATTCATTAATGATTAATTCATTACTGTGTACTCATATTGTGATAAATGACGGTAATATGCTTTATTGCGTAATAGCTGCCATAAACATAATTTTGCTCCATGTCACTGGAATGGAAATTTATAATACTGCAGTTGTTTATGTTGAAGGAAAATGATTATATATTCCTTAGTTTATTTCTGGGAAAACTAGTGCAGATGTTGTTGTTTTAAGTTGATGTTATTTGTTGCTTTCGAACTTACAACCGTAAATTATTACTGTTCAGATTTCAAATGATATGATAAATAGCCTAGCATGAAGCCTCAAGTTTACACGGAAGTTCTGAACGGAGATTGTTGAAAGTTCCTGATCTTTTTTCCTTACGTTTTTGTGAACGATATCTGTCATAAATAACATTTAACTGTATGTTCATTGGAAAGGCTAAATTTATTTTTATTTTGCGCGATACTTAGCTTGAGATATCTCAGATACTTTATTTTTTATTGAGATGTATTTATACGGCAAAGTGTAAACATTTCTGTTTTAACTAACCTTATTATTTTTATTTTTCAACTTTTATTTCAGTACGAGAGTTGGCCGAAACTCATTAACTATGTTGCACACCAAAAGGGAAAGATATAGGTATACAAATTACACACACACACACATATATATGTGTGTGTATTTATATAAATAAAGACAAAATCCACCAAGGAAAGAGAAACAGTGGAGTGCTGCAAGGCCTTTCGACTTATAGTTCTTTACTTAGCAGAAACAATGGAGTGCTGCAAGGCCTTTCGACTTATAGTTCTTTACTTAGCAGAAACAATGGAGTGCTGCAAGGCCTTTCGACTTATAGTCCTTTACTTAGCAGAAACAATGGAGTGCTGCAAGGCCTTTCGACTTATAGTCCTTTACTGAGCAGAAACAATGGAGTGCTGCAAGGCCTTTCGACTTATAGTCCTTTACTGAGCAGAAACAATGGAGTGCTGACTTATAGTCCTTTACTGAGCAGAAACAGTGGAGGTGCTGCAAGGCCTTTCGACTTATCGTCCTTTTACTTAGTAAAGGACTGTAAGTCGAAAGGCCTTGCAGCACTCCATTTTTTTCTCTTTCCTTCGTGGATTTGGTCTTTATTTATATATTTATCATGTTCCATATTTTCGTGATTCAGTTATACACACACACACAAATATATATATATATATATATATATATATATATATATATATATATATATATATATATATATATATATATATACATACATACGCTTCATACGTATATGTATGTATGTGTGTGTGTATCTGTATACAAATTTCCTGCTCCCTTCTGTTCAGAAAAATACCAACCGCGTAATCGTACATTTCGAAATATATTTACCGACGCAAAAATAGATCTTTCCTCAGTACTGATTGACGTTGGTAAAAAATTGAGAAAAAAAAAAAAAATTTTAGAATCTGCGGTTTGAGAGAAAAAGGGGCGGTGGGAAGGGGGGAGGGTGAGGATGGAGGACGAGAGGGGGGGTGGGTAATTGGCCTTACATGTGAGTGAGCCAATTTTCACTCCCTGAGGGGAAACGCCGTCTTTTCCTTTTCGACGGAACGATGGGAAATTACCCCTCGGGCGGCGTCTACCAATTGCCTCTCTCTAAATCAGTCAATTACCCCTCCTTCTCTCTCTCTCTCTCTCTCTCTCTCTCTCTCTCTCTCTCTCTCTCTCTCTCTCTCTCTCTCTCTCTCTCATACACCCCTCCCAACGCCGTCGTTTCAAGACACATTTTTTTATGTGCAAGAGTATAAAAGAGCAGAATTCAAACATAGCGTTTTCACTTTTATTTTTAAGGCAGCTCCCCTCCTCTCTCTCTCTCTCTCTCTCTCTCTCTCTCTCTCTCTCTCTCTCTCTCTCTCTCTCTCTGGCCTCATACTCTGCTTTTTGCGTTGGATCTCAAATGTTTGTCTGTTTGTTAGAAGAACTGCATAAAGATATTTGAGGGTTTTTATGACCATCTTAGCGTGGCATAACGTTAATTAAAATACATGGGCCTACTTGTAATAAAATCTCGTAAGAATGACAGAATACTTAAAGAAATGTAAGTCATTAAATGTTCAAAGTCTTAAAGCTAGATGTTACGGCACACAGTGAAACCTTCCCAGGTGAAATAAGTAACATTACGTCACCAAAAGTCGTAGTCTTTACAAATCACTCTTCTCAGTCTTTTCTCTTGGACTTTTCCCTCGTTCAGATGTACCTTTCACACACTGGTCAGCCACCATGTCACACTTATTACCATCGCACTGCTGCCTGTCTCTCTGGCAATCCCGTCAGCCTTTGGTGTTTCCCAGCCTTTTACCTCGTAATTGTCCTCGGCATGTTCTCAACAGTAACTTTAAAAGTATTTTGAAACTTACACTAACCCATTCTACAGTTACATCTCTCAGCTCAACCTCTTTTATCCTGCAATACAAATCATCCAAAAAATTCACTCTAGAAACTCTGGATTTTTTTTTTTTTTTTTTTTTTTAGACGTCCTCTCTCCATCTGCATTTATAGTTTTGAGATCAACTCTTCAAACCAGTAATTTATTTGTATTTTATTCAGTATTTCCTGCCATACCCACAGATACTCTTGACTCTCTTGACTCCATTCGTTAATTTTGCATAGCAATATATAGTTCTGTTTCCATTTCCTTAAGCCTAACTGCGGTGAATTCTCTAACCTCAACCTAAAAATTTAAAAACAGTTTCAAGTCTCTATTCAGACTGCACCAAACTCTCAAGTTCCAAGTTCCACTCAACTCAAGTCATAGAACTTGAAAAGAAGTACCACCGAATTCAGACCTTCAAACTTGGTCAGAAAATTGTTTATATGTGGACCAATACCCTTCTTGCATCTAAAACTCTTTGCAGATAAACATTCACTTCAGTAACAGTTCACCTTTCCTCAAATTATTGGGGCTTTTGAATGAAAAGATCCATAAATGTATTTACATGCAGTTACTGTTACTGAGGGAGGGTGAGACAGGAACAGAGCGTACCTCTGTGGAATCCTAAATAAATTTACAGTAGATTATTTGGCATTAGGGTCATGAAAAAGTGGAATAGATGTAGGGCATCACAGTTAACATAGATGAGGAAAGTGACCACCAAATAATGATGAAATGTAATCTTATCCACATGAATGTTGGCATCAAATTCAATTCTATCTTGAAGGCGCCAATAACCTTAGTTGTCACAATGCCAGAGAACTTTAAATCTGGCTACTAATCAATCAGTCAGTTT
>NC_089780.1:14450165-14460165 GCF_040412425.1 Macrobrachium rosenbergii
GAAGATGTTTCTTACCTGTAGAGTTGCAGCCTTAGGACAGGATTCTTAGTGCATTACGAAATGATGAAGTAGAGGCTTGAAGAAGCGTAAATGTCAAGGTGTCCCCTTTTTTTTCAAATGGAAATCTTTCAAAAGATGGTCGCATTATTTATCGAATGAAGGTTCTCAACGAGTGAATTACGAACAATATTATTTCACCTTATCCCATGCTGCCCTAGAATGGAAAACTGCAGTGTCTGCAAATGTTCGAAATTGAGATATGCCACCTGTTGGGCTCGTGAAACACTAATACACAAGTTACTGCAGTTTCAGAATGATTCCTCCGTGCTTTATTTAGGGGTCCCATTTGCAGCATTTGCAAAGTCAGTCGTAAGGCAAGGGTGAACTGCAGTATCTACCATTTTTCTCAGTTTTGTATTTTTGCACATACTGCAGTCTTCCATTTTAGGGCAGTTTGGAGGTCGATGTGGGGTCATGTATGTAAACAAAAATTGCAGATTTTTGGAAACACTGCCATTGAAGTCACTTCATATACCAAATTTAAAGTTTGATAATTGTGAGGATAGTCATTTGAATCCCGCCTCGCCCACCAAGAGTGAGCAGGTCGGTGACGTCATAAATGAAAATGTATAAAACGAAACAGGGTTGTGTGGTTGTGTTATAAGACAACACTTGATAAAAAGTTGTGAATGTATCTGTAAAGTTAACTTGGACTGGGGAATAATCTTGGAAACTTAGAAGTTTAATTTTTATTTGTTTTCCGGATTATTTACAATAGAAACAAGCAAAAAATGCGCCGAAGTTTCTTCGGCACAGTCGAGTTTTCTGTACAGCGTATAATCAATGGCCACCGAAAATAGATCTATCGTTCGGTGGTCTCGGTATAATGCTGTATGAGCCGCTGACCTACATCGTTGCCAGACGCATGGTTATGGTTAACTTTAACCTTAAATAAAATAAAAACTACTGAGGCTAGAGCGTTGCAGTTTGGTGTGACTGATGATTGGAGGGTTGATGATCAACATAGTAGTTTGCACGCCTCTAGCCTTATTAGTTTTTAAGATGTGAGGGCGGACAGAAAAAGTGCGGACGGACAGACAAAGCCGGCACAATAGTTTTCTTTTACAGTAAACTAAAACTACTTCAGTTATTATTGAGCATATCCGGTCTAAGGCTAGATAATTTGAGCATATGAAAGAACGGTATAACGCCAAACCAGTCAGTAAAGGCTTGTATGATAGTATTTATCCATCTCCATTCATTGTGCCATTTCTTTGAAGCCGAGGCTTGATAAAGCCGTTCAGTCCCCTTACACCAGCGTTCGCCATTTGCCAATAAATGAAGGAGCAAAACAAGACGAGATAAAAAAAAATAAATGAAATCTCCCGAATTTTTGAGCACCCAGAGGCATGAATTTTCCATAGATCCCCCCCGCCTCTCTCTCTCTCTCTCTCTCTCTCTCTCTCTCTCTCTCTCTCTCTCTCTCTCTCTCTCTCTCTGCTGGGTACAGGACTTTGCCCTTTGTATTGACGAGGGAGCTCGCGGGAACTCGCGCCCTTGAGTGGAGATACGGATCTGGGATAGAAACTCGTTTTGCGTCGACAGCCTGTGGCAGATTTCGTTCTCTTTTCGTCACTCCCCCTCGAAGGGCGGAGGGATAATGAATGAGGTTTTGTGAATGGGGCAGAGATCTGCTTTAGCTTTCATTAGCTAAGTCGGTAAAGAGTTTGCGAGGTAATTGGAAGGAAAATTGGAATGAAAATGGGGCGGTCTTTAGCCTTGAAAGTTGGAGTATGAACTTGAAAACGTTTATCCGTTTATGTGAGATTTTTCCAGTTTTGTCATGGACCGAAAGTAGAATTTTAAAAGGTGAATCAGTGACAGAACAAATGGTAAAAAAGATAAAATGTTTCACAATCCTGATGAGAAAAAGATTATATTCTACATTCACATATTTATAGGATTTCATTTCCAAAAGTAAACTTCAAGATAATGGTGAATTGATTATGGTATTTTAGAAGTGTGATGTCCTGTGTGAGAGTAATAAAAATTGGAAGTGTTTATTTTGATGTCTTTTAATGTTTTATCAAAATAGATTTATACAGGTATTTCTGAATATGCGCTAACGCCTATCATGGCTTGTAAAATATTAATCTCTCTCTCTCTCTCTCTCTCTCTCTCTCTCTCTCTCTCTCTCTCTCTCTCTCTCTCTCTCTCTCTCTCTCTCTCTCTCATTTTTTTACTTGACTCCAATTCTTTCTTTCTCAAACAGGATGAAACCCGTATGTGTTCCTGCCACTTCTCTCTTCTCTTTCGACCCCCAGTTTTTTTTTTTCTCTCTCTCTCCTTACCACCTCTTTCTCCTCCTCCTCCTCCTCCTCCTCCTCCTCCTCCCACTTTCCAATCTGGATGTCACTCCTTTCGTTCTCATGAGCATGCATAATAAGATTCCTTCCCCTGAGGAGTTCCTGTCCTCTTCTCTTTTCGTTTAAGGAATACCTCCGCCTCCCTCCCCAACCCAATATCTCTCTCTCTCTCTCTCTCTCTCTCTCTCTCTCTCTCTCTCTCTCTCTCTCTCTCTCTCTGGAGATGCATGTGCATTAAGGTCTCATTTCAAGTAGACAGAAAGATGAATTAACTCTTGCTTAAATACTTTACCATATTTCAAGCAGACAGAAAGATGAATTAACTCTTGCTTAAATACTTTACCAGTGCTGCCTCTCTCTCTCTCTCTCTCTCTCTCTCTCTCTCTCTCTCTCTCTCTCTCTCTCTCTCTCTCTCTCTCTCTAGAGGTGCATGTGTATTAAGGTCTGATTTTAAATAGACAAAAAATAGATTAACTCTCGCCTACATGCTTCACCAGTGCTGCTACTCTCTCTCTCTCTCTCTCTCTCTCTCTCTCTCTCTCTCTCTCTCTCTCTCTCTCTCTCTCTCTCTCTCTCTCTAGAGGTGCATGTGTATTAAGGTCTGATTTTAAATAAACGAAAAAGTAGATTAGAGAGCCATTCCAGTCTCTCTCTCTCTCTCTCTCTCTCTCTCTCTCTCTCTCTCTCTCTCTCTCTCTCTCTCTCTCTCGCAATCTTCTTATCCTTCCCAGAGGCACTACATTGTTCAGTTACTGTATTACAGCGTCCGCCAGTCTTTTGTTCATAAGTGTACCTCCGTTGATTGCTTATCATGGAAACAGACTTCTTGGAGGTAATATTTTTTCTCCTCCACATTCTCGGTTGTGGTTCAGAATTTGTTTTAAAGGAAATTTACGCGTGGTGCTGGAATAACGTGAAGGTTTTAGAATGCAGAAGTGTGTTGTGGAGAGAGAGAGAGAGAGAGAGAGAGAGAGAGAGAGGAAGCATTGATGACGAGTGTAGGCAAGAGTTAGTTCGTCTTTTTTTCTCACTGAAATGAGACCGTAATACACATGCACTCTCTCTCTCTCTCTCTCTCTCTCTCTCTCTCTCTCTCTCTCTCTCTCTCTCTCTCAGCAGCAAAATCATTTTCAAATAATAACCGTAATAATAAAAAAAAATAGAAGACTTTACCTACTCACACCCCGGAACGAATAAAAAATAAATCAAGAAATGTTTACTTCTGCGTCAGCCATGTTATAATAAATCTTTTAATATTGAAGTGTAATTATTTTTTTTAAAGACTTTGTGTTAAATAAGTTTTTCCTTTCATTCCTTTTATTTTGTCACTTTTTCCTCCTTTGTAAATATTTAAGTAGCTTCGTATCTGCCAAGTTTAATGGATGATCTGAAAGCCAGTGGCATTAGTGGTGCTGAATTATGTACAACACCTCTGAGTGCTCTCTCTCTCTCTCTCTCTCTCTCTCTCTCTCTCTCTCTCTCTCTCTCTCTCTCTCTCTCTCTCTCTTGTACACTGCTTGAGTGTTCGGGAAAGTGAGATTTAAGAAAAAATGCCTTAAAAGGCAAGTGGTTTTTAAACTTCTTAATAGCCATTATTTTTTCACTCGTCGCTTTAATGCTTTGTTAGCAAATTTTGTGTCATTTTTCTCTTAAAGCTAAAATGGGACTTCTCTGATGAAGAGAAATTTGGATTTTTTCGAATAAAGAGAAATGGGGCTTTAAATAAAAATAAATGATGACTTTTTCTAATAAAGAGAAATTGGGACTTTTTCTTATAAGAGGAATTGAGGCTTTTTCCTAATAAAGAGAAATTGGGACTTTTTAATACAGAGGAAATGGGACTTTTTTTCTAGTAAAGAGAAATTAGGACTTTTTAATAAAGAGGAATTGGAACTTTTTTCTTATAAGAGGAATTGGGAATTTTTTCTAATAAAGAGAAATTGGGACTTCTTAACAAAGAGAAATTGGGGTTTTTTCATATAAGAAGAATTGGACTTTTTCTAATAAGGAGAAATTGGGATTTTTTTCTAATCAAGAGAAACTCGGAACTTTTTTAATCAAGAGAAATTGGGACTTTTTCTAATAAAGGAAAATTGGGACTTTTTCTAATAAAAATAAATTAGGACTGTTTCTAATAAAAGAGTATTTGGGATTTTTTCCAATAAAGAGAAATTGGAACTTTTCTAATAAAGAGTAATTGGGATTCTAATAAAGAGTAATTGGGACTTTTTCCAATAAAGAAAGATTGGGGATTTTTATAATAAAGAGAATTTTGATCTTTTTTTGTTAAGGTGAAAGTGGAACTTTTTCTTATAAAGAGAAAATGGGACTTTTTCTAATAGAGAAACTGGGAATTTTCTATAGTGAAGAGAAATGTTGACATTTGGTTAACATCGATTATATTGAACATTTCCATAACCACGCGATTGCGGTATATTATTTAGTGATTTTAGAATTAAATGCACAATTGTCAGTAATAATAATAATAATAATAATAATAATAATAATAATAATAATAATAATAATAATAATAATAATTTGGATTCCGAGCTAGGAAATCTGGAAGCTATAAGCAAAATTCTGTCTAGTGTTGCGTGCAACGTTGCTCGGTTGAAGGATTATATCCAAAAGATTCCGTTTCTTGCACGGAACAAGCGCACACTATATTGCAGTGATAAATGAAAACGAATGGGCGATGGGGATTAAAAGAGAGAATGAGGACTTTTTATCAAAGACTTTGATAAAGGAGCTAATTTTCACTATATTCCATTTGCATTGGCAAAACGCAATAGAAATTTGTAAAATTTCTGATTCAGAAATACAGGTAGAGTTAATATTGTGATTTTGTTTCAGAGAGCGTGCATACTATATAGAGATGATAAGATAAGAGAAAACATAATATTTAGTAATAGTTGTGAAAGATTAAAAATTTGATTTTTCAGTAGCAGAAAGCAAAGTGGATTTTAAGGAAACTGGAGTTGATTCGTCCTAAATACTCAGAAATTTTCGCGTCGTAATGAAATCATTGCTTGCTTATGAATCCCCTGTTTGGTGAGGGAAATCACAGCGCGGTTGGGATTGATATACATTTGTTTTTGGAACCGTTGAACTGTCTTGTAAATAATACAAACATCAACAGATAAATATTCCTTTGAAATGCCTTCAATTCACCCCACCTTCCCCATTAGGTGTTAGCTGCGCAAAAGTAACAACACCTGATTAAAAATCGATTATGGTAAAGGATTCACACATTTTACACTAAACCTTTCAAGTTTATAATTAGACCTCATGCTTTAAGAAACACCCGCGGCTTCAGACCCGTCACAAACACGGATCTGAAAAGCAAATTCTTTAGAATTTCATGATTGCTGTCACAGCGTCCGGAGATAATCCCGTTCACTCGTATTTTCATTCGCGCTTCCTGATTCTTGATTCAGGTTTTAATCGTTGATTCAGAGGCGCGCTGTCTGTCACTCCCCGTCAAGCAATGAATAGTATATCGATATATCCGGTGCACAGTATAAATTCCGCAGAGTTTCAAAGGTGACGGAAGCAGCTTCCAGGAAGGCGATGATGCGTAGAACGTGTACAAACATCGAATCTTTTCTTTAATTCACGAAAAATGCGTTTCTCTTCGTGGAATTTTTTCTGCCTGTGTGAAGGCTGTTCATAAATATTTTCTTTGCGAGTTAATGAAATAGGGATCTATCTAGTCGGCCTCTTGTGTCTAGATTTCTCAAAGAATTTGCTTGTGATATACGATATCATCAAGATTTTCCTAAGATCTTGCTTAATTGCTTTCTTCATTTCTTAGTATAAAAACCTTTTTAAGATTTAAATGATCCAAAAGATACTTATTGCCATGAATAATGTTTATTTTTATCTTTAAGAATAAAATGGTCTTAAACGAACCAGTGAATGTTTTTTTTAATCAAGTACTGATAATTTTCATTGTTCAAAAAATTAAATACATTTGTAATTACTTGAATGTCTTAGTGACCTGATGACTTCTTATTCGTGATCGAGTTATTCCTAAATCCAAGGCTTTTAAAGATATGAAATCATATAATCACTCTTCCTATGTATCATGCAAAGAAGTGTATGTACTGCAGTTCCTAATGAACTTCAAAAGAAGCATTCTCTGTATGAAAGGATATACTTTGTGACTAATGATAATTTCTGGTTTATTGTCGTCGGCGACCTTTAATCAGAATTCGCAGCAGATGCAAAAGACGGTCATTTTCCACTTGCTCAGTATCTTATTTCAACCCACCCGAGACCTGGGGAAGCAAGGCAAATGGCTGCTGATGACTCATCAATCACACCAGTGCTCTCCCCAAAACCCCGTCCCCGACTCACAGGGATATAGCAAGGTCGTGGGGGCAGTGGAAATCTATTATGGCTTGAGTGGGGTTTGAACTTGGCGCCAACACAGGGACGTTCATCCGTCATTATCTTCACCTCAGGTTGGAACCAGAGCATAAAGAAAGAGAGGCTGTTTGAGTTTTTCAGAAAGTCTTGGAGTCTCAATCATTGTCTAGGCAGTGTGTTTGAGACTCATTGGACGGGTTGGTATCGTTCTCGGCTAGCACTCTGCTGGGCCCGCGTTCGATTCTCCGACCGGCCAATGAAGAATTGGAGAAATTTACTTCTGGTGATAGAAATTCATTTCTCGTTATAATGTGGTTCGGATTCCACAATAAGCTGTAGGTCCCGTTGCTAGGTAACCAACTGGTTCTTAGCCACGTAAGATAAATCTAATCCTTCGGGCCAGCCCTAGGAGAGCTGTTAATCAGCTCAGTGGTCTGGTTAAACTAAGGTATGTAATCGCCCTCGGTAAGAGACCAAATAGCGTTTCTAAGAGAGTATTTTACTGCTTATTTTTTTTCCTCTTATTAAAACCGTACAAATCAGCACAATATGGTTTTATTTTATGCCAGCCCGATCTTATATTTATATATCAATTGGTTAATTTATTTACTTTTTCTAATGATTGATCTCTTTTTTCTGTATTTCTTATTGACCTTCTGTTACTTCTTTCAAATGAACACCATATTCTTTGGAAGGTTGACTTCCTAGTAATGGCCGCTCTGGGCTTGTTCCATATGAATAGGGTTCATCTTAAATAATATAATAATAATAATAATAATAATAATAATAATAATAATAATAATAATAATAATAACATTTATTCCATAAGAACCATGTCATAAAATAATTAAGAAAATATAATAACTAATAGAACATTTATTCTCTCTCTCTCTCTCTCTCTCTCTCTCTCTCTCTCTCTCTCTCTCTCTCTCTCTCTATATATATATATATATATATATATATATATATATATATATATATATATATATATATGTGTGTGTGTGTGTGTGTGTGTGTGTGTGTGTGCATGTATATATACATACATATATAGTAACATTTTTTCAAGGAATTCATAACACTGTTCTTTTAGCAAACCCCAAAAACGCATCAAATATTTCACTTTAATTTCGCACGTCTCAAAATTCTGTTTCTTCCCTTCATACATAAACTGCAAGCCATCGACTTGACTCTCCCTCGCATCACTCTGACAGTCCCTCCAATCCCAACGGACGCGCTGACATTTTCCTGCCGATACACCTAATATAAATTAGGAACACTGGACTGGTTAGGATCACTTCCGTAAGTCTGTGTTCTGTCTCATACTAAAACGACAATTTATTTCTGCTATTATTATTGTTGGAAATAATCGACATACAGTACAGTCACATGTGTAAATCGGGTTAAGAGAAATCAGTTTCTAATTCACGTCGGGATCGAACTCTGGGATCTCGGGTAGGAGTCAGTGGCGGATGAAAGGCAAGGGCGCTACCAACTAACCTACGGGCCAATTGGTAGCGCCCTTGCCTTAAGTTTGAGAGTCCCGGTTTCGATCCCGATGTGAGGTAGCAATTTATTATTATTATTATTATTATTATTATTATTATTATTATTATTAAGAAAAAAGACAAATTAAGCGAAATTCGTGTTCCTGCTCTCTCCTTGTTATATGCACATTTTTACATAGGAACAATTTTCACAATACTTTCTTAACTCACGGTAGCTTTTAGTGATATGGTTTTCAGTCCTATAACTTCCTATATACACACAAAATATATAATATATATATATATATATATATATATATATATATATATATATATATATATATATATATATATATATATATATATATATATATATAATAAGATTAAGAGGTGTTATTATGGTACTTAAAGCAACGTGTTTATTTACTTAAAGCAACGTGGTTTTTGCTAACATTTTTCATTAAGCATTTTAAATGATTTACCGTATTTGACAATTTTATATTTCTTGTTTTTTTATTTTTTAAATTTATTTTTCAGCTTTTTTTTCTTCAGAGGAGGTTTGCCTTAGAAATTGATGTCTTGATAGTTTTGCTTCATCTAAATGTGTAATAATAATAATAATATTATTATTATTATTATTATTATTATTATTATTATTTCTCGTTCCTGATAACTGAAACTAAAATTAGACAATGAATAATTATTCACGTTTGGGGGGAGGGGAGCGAAGAGGGGGGAGGGTGAAACCATCATTAAAAACAAACATCATTTGTAAAGAAATTTTCCATTTTGTTTTCGCGTTTTCCTCCATTCCAATGAATACATTTTGTTACATTTAAAAAATTTTTCACATTTTTACCGTACGAGGTGGCAATTCATTTCTGCATAGCACTGCATTTCCCGGTTGGCGCCGTTTTAAGTTAAATTTGACGTAAAATAGAAATATAAATAAAAAAGAAATGGGCGAGCTCTTTGCCCATTTTCATTCGGCCATTTTTCGGGAAAGCTTTGTGTCCAATTTGGAAGCAACTGGGCCATTCATTATTAAGTTATTATTTCGGGGCTGAAATAATATTCATATATCTTTTCATAAAGCGTTATTCATTTACCATTATTGGACGTTGTTATTCGTGAATGATCATTAAAACAAATGGGGTTTTAAGCTAATGATGGCTTGAAAGATTGCCTTCCAATTATTGTTTCAGGAATTTCCGTTATATTATTTATCATCATATGCGCGCGCATTTATTATCCCAGATTTAAAGCCCGCCGTGATGTAGAGTATTTCGTGAACTTTATTGCCATGAAGTTATTGTAGTAATGATTTTAATCTTTCAGCGATGATGATCATACTAAAGTAGGTATTTTAGTGGAGGATTCTCCATTCATAAACGTGTATTAATATAGGTTACTGTATGTTATGTACTTAAATGTTGTGAGAGTTTTATATGTTTGTATATAAACATATAATTACATACACACACACAGTAGCTCTATATCTATATTTTCAGTCTTTTCTGTGACGTCTTCTCTAATTACATCCGTGAAGATAGTGAATAACAGTGCAGGCAGCCTCATACCCCAATTTCTGCTCGCTCTGACAACAGATCAGTCAGTTTCCCTATAACTTCATCACACGTTTCGCATTTCTTCATAAAACTTACATATTTATAAGATATATTATACATATATGTGTGTGTCTGTGTGTGTATATGTATGTTTATGTGTAGGATTTGTATGTGTGTATATTTGTATATTTATACCAAGACATTCATTATA
>NC_089780.1:14462665-14477665 GCF_040412425.1 Macrobrachium rosenbergii
TTTTGATTTGTTTATATATTGTTGTTATTTGCTCTGTTTGCTGAAATCGTGTTGTTGGTTTTTTAGAAATCGTGTTGTTGGTTTTAAGTGTCCGGAGGAAAGGCACCGGAGTTCTTTGATGAAGTAATATGGTTTATTGGCTTTGCGAATTTGAAGAAGTTAACCTTAATTCTTGACTTTCTTCAAGTGTTCAAATGCTCTTCTCGCCCTCTCAATTTTTATTCTCTTCTTTTATTTATTCTTTCTTCCTGTGTTCATTCCCTCCATCATCATCATCATCTCCTTCCATCCCTCTCTTCTCCTCCCCCCACCCACCAAGGGCTGCGGGCCTTCCCCATGACTGCACATAAATAGAGTCACTTCGTCCAGCGCGAGTCGTCCCACTTGTATAGCAACTGGACACCGTCAATGGCGGAAGAACCCCTGGTATACTACCGTTAAATTTCCTCTTAATTCTCCCCTTCTGGGGAATAGCCTCTGCGCTCCTCGTCCCCTCGCTGATGTCTGGAATCAGTGACATTTCTCGAAGGAAATTTCCCCTCGTTCTTGGGAGGTGGTGCGTGCCTTCTTTAGAAGAGAAGATTCTTGCTTCGATATCTTGTTTTTGGGGGAGGGGTGATTCGGCTGGAGTTACTGGGCTTAACTTTCTCTCACAGTAGTATGTTGCTGAGTTCATGGCCGTTTCAGTGTTCCAGGACTCGTGATAGCTTCGGTGTCAAATGGTAAATTACGAATATTTATAAATATAAATATTGACATTAACGCTTAACGTTTTATGTTATAAATGAAAGATAGCTTTTTGGACAGTGATGTAATTAACAGTTTACCGTTTTTTTAAACATTTACTTTTACACATATCGTGTTCTCCTAATTAACTTCAAGAGATTTTTGTGGGGGAAGTATCGAGGTCTAGCTGCTTCTAACAGCATCCATCAAACTTCGGAATTCGTGCTTTAAAAATGTGTTGATTCAGAACTTCCTTAACGTACGCGGATGAGAAGAATTTGAAACCTAAAAATGAATTGCTTCTGTGTGTCCCCTTCTAAATGAAAGAAAAGATGACTGACAAACAGATCTGAAATTACTATAAAGGCAAGAAAACAGAGTTCTCATTCAAAAGAAGATCCCATAGCGCATCAACATGCTGAATAAGCTTGTGTTGCTTAGTAATGGCAACATCTATCCAGTGAACATCTCTGACATGTTACTGTGAATGAACATCTTCAGCCAGCACATCATGAGATTAAAAATGAAAAGTTTTGATTAAATATTATAAAAAAAATTATGGAATGTCATTTATTGAAGCATTATATATAAAAATAATATATGTTTTAAATATGTGCTAGAGTGAAACCTTCCAGTCTCTTTACTGAATAAAATACATTGTAGCCTTCTCGTCTCTCTCTCTCTCTCTCTCTCTCTCTCTCTCTCTCTCTCTCTCTCTCTCTCTCTCTCTCTCTCTCTCTCTTCTAACGCAGAACAAAGACTAACTTTATTCACCACTGCCACAAAACAGGAACCCAAAAATCATCACAATGCGGTGGATTTTTCGTTTCCGAATAGAATAGAATACATTCATTAAATGACTCCCATTGTACTTTATTTCCATCAGCATTTGGTCCCATATTTTGTCTCAAAGAATTATATGAAAAAGCTTGTGAGCAATATATATATATTATATATATATATATATATATATATATATATATATATATATATATATATATATATATATATATATATATATATATATATATATATTTATATATATATATGTTTTATATATATATATATGTATATATATATATATATATGTATGTATGTATATGTATATATGCGTGTATATGTGTATGTATGTATGTATATACACATACACGTATATTACAGCCATTCCAGTGAAAGGGGAAAAAGATGTTATTTCTATGAAATATCCTATACTGTTGATAGGAGTTTCTGTTATTTTTTTCCTCGCTTTATTTTTATTTAATTGTCCGGCTATTATCTCTTTATAATTAACTTGTCTTCTTTATAAAAAGTCTCAAAAAGAAAAGTTCGGTTTTCCATATATCTAATTGCTTTCATTCTCTTCTCTCAACTATTGTTTTTTTTACTCTCATGACGTCATGTAATAAAAACAAATAAGCTGTTATTAATTCAGTACCATTTTAATAGTTCATTCATAAGAAAATACAACGTACTATTGTATATTCAATGTTTTAATTACAACTTCTGACAACTGGCAGACTCTAGCTAAAATCAGCTAAATTACTTGGTTTTAATCAGGACTTTAGGCTAAGAGAAAAAAATCTTCAGAGAAATTTGATAAATGCTAAATATTTTGGGGGGAATATTGTTTTAATGGACGTAATTGTTGTCTCTTTGCAGCAATCTGGACGTGAGAAGACCAGGCAGTTTCAAATGATGGACGGTGAGTAGCCATCTTTATATTCTTTCATTTTAACGCTATTTTCATATTCGACTGTTTATAAAATATTCCGCTGTTAAGTTGGCTGACAGAGTGATAAGTTATGAAGGAAATTTAACTCTCACTTTATTATTTCACTCATATTTGTAGTGTTATGTTAAATTTTTGTTTGTTTGTTTGGGGATTGAGCAAGTTATTTAAAATACATTCTTGAAGTCCGTTTAACGGCTGGTGGGTGTGTATATAAAACGTGCAAGTCCGGACTCTCTGTGGCTGTGAAGTCGTAACTCCTAGAGTTATTACGAGAATCCGTAGCTTGAATTTGCTTAAATTAACAAATTTAGTATTTTTCGGTATTACTGAATACATACATATATATATATATATATATATATATATATATATATATATATATATATATATATATATATATATATATATATATATATATATATATATATATATCCGTTGCATCTACATAACATACTGCTGTCGAAACAGCCATAACATAACATAGGCTTTTAATTGCCCCTACGACTAAAAATGCCATGGGCTTGCAACAGATGGCGCTGTATACATGTGTAATGTTGAACCCTTGACGAGAATCCACGAGAAATGATGAAGAAACAATTTGAAATACCGGAAAAGGTTCGAGAAACGAAAAGGATAAAAGTTTCATGAAAATCTTGACGAGTAATCGCATTTGCGAAAGCGCTCCATTAAAAGCAATCCAATGTATGATTTTATCACGGCCCTGACAAATGCCTAAATAAATGAAAGACGCAAATAGAATTCCCTCGGGAGACTTTTTTCGTCCACGGCGGGAGAAATAAGCGTTTATGAGGCTTTGCCTCAAACGAGGCTTTTTAAGCAGCACTCAAAAGCCCCGAATAATATCCAGGAAGTGGATTATTCAGAATGTTTGTTGCGAACGAAGAGGAAACCGTCGTGATGAAAGATACGTTTGCGCCAGAACTGAATGCGAACGAATGATTCTTCCAGTAAATATCGGAGATGTTTTCCCCTGGTAAGTTTGCGTTGGTAGGTGACCAGCGCTGCGGGAATAATGTGATTTGCAGCGGATATTAACGGCACAAAAGTGAAGCGTGGTATGTCATGGTAACATTCTCTCTCTCTCTCTCTCTCTCTCTCTCTCTCTCTCTCTCTCAAGCAATGGTGCCTCCTCTGATATTTACGTTCCTAAATATTTGCGCTTGTCAGATTTCACAACTGTAAAATATTTCATATTCTCTCTCTCTCTCTCTCTCTCTCTCTCTCTCTCTCTCTCTCTCTCTCTCTCTCTCTCTCTCTGCTTGAATTTTGCTTGTCAGGATTTTCAGCAGTAAAATATATTATCATCATTCTCTCTCTCTCTCTCTCTCTCTCTCTCTCTCTCTCTCTGCTTGAAGTTTGCATGTCAGGATTCCCAGCTGTGAAATATATCATTATCACCCCCTTCTCTCTCTCTCTCTCTCTCTCTCTCTCTCTCTCTCTCTCTCTCTCTCTCTCTCTCTCTCTGCTTGCTTGTCAGAGTCACAGCTATCAAATATTTCTTATCATCCTCTCTCTCTCTCTCTCTCTCTCTCTCTCTCTCTCTCTCTCTCTCTCTCTCTCTCTCAGTTTTTCCGCCGTAACTGAGCCCTGTCATATATCTGGCTCATAAACTTTCATAGCGCAGAATAACGGATTCGCTTACAGTTCAAACGAACCTTATAATTGTCAACTCTTTCTGGGCCCAAGTGAGCATGACATCCTGATTTGGGATGAAAAGGGACTCACTTAATACACCCAAGTCCAGTAGCTTTGTGAGTGGAAATGTCTCTTTCCGAATAAGGCGAGAGAGAGAGAGAAAAGAGAGAGAGAGAGAGAGAGAGAGGAGTCATTATTTTTCACATTAGGTACATTGAGATTGCGTGTAACTTCCAAACAACAAGAGAGAGAGAGAGAGAGAGAGGAGGGTGGGGGAGGTAAATTGAGGCTGTGTGTGTGTCTGTGTGTGTGTGTGTGTGTGTGTAACTTGCTGTGTGTATAATTTAGAAGATATACAGAGAAATTGCATCAAAAATCACGTTAGAATGCATCTTGTTAGGTCGAGTTAAACCTGCTCTTAAAGTCTACGTGTTTATCAACCCGCGTTTCACTACCTTCTGTTGTGCAGACTGCTGTCAATAAGCTGCTAATGTATTTCTCTTTACCAAGATATGAACATTGGCCAGTTATCATCTAATATTAACTTAGAAGAGAAAAGAATTATAAGGAGAATTGAGGAGACACAATAGAAACTTGACTCAAATGAGGCAGTCATTATTTTTCACATTACTTATTATTATTTCACTTATGTATTTAATTATTATTATTATTATTATTATTATTATTATTATTATTATTATTATTATTATTATTAATTCACTTACACACACACAGGTCTACCTTGGCTGATGGGGTTCAATTTTAACCAATTTTTTCTCATTGTTCATTGAATACCACCAGTTATCCTTAAACTTCTTTGTAACACACTTGGTCATATCTACGATTACTGGTAGAAACTTATTCCTTTTTTTTTTCCTTTTTGTTTGAATACCAGGACAGATACTCCTTTTGTCCCAGGCAGTGGCGAATGGTCCCCCGAAAGCAGCAAGAATTTGCGAAGTCCATCGGCTTTAAGGAAATATCTACAAGAGACACGAAGCGAACCGCCGGCGCAAAGAATGCGCGCTAAAAGGCTCTCAAAAGCTTTGAAACCCAATTGTACAGCACTGAGAGGAAAGGCTTGCTTACTTGGTGTTTATCCACTATTTTATTTTTTTTTTTTTCTCTCTCTCTCTCTCTCTCTCTCTCTCTCTCTCTCTCTCTCTCTCTCTCTCTCTCTCTCTCTCTCTCGCCATGTACACACTTTATGGTATTCTTTCTTACTTGGTGTTTATCCTTACTATTTTATGTCTCTCTCTCTCTCTCTCTCTCTCTCTCTCTCTCTCTCTCTCTCTCTCTCTCTCTCTCTCTCTCTCTCTCTCCATGTTCACACTTTATGGTATTCTTCTAACTTGGTGTCTCTCTCTCTCTCTCTCTCTCTCTCTCTCTCTCTCTCTCTCTCTCTCTCTCTCTCTCTCTCTCTCTCTCCTGTTGCTCCACTCCCTCACTCTTGGATTCTATGCACAGTATTTCAGCATTTCGTTACCCCCTCTCTCTCTCTCTCTCTCTCTCTCTCTCTCTCTCTCTCTCTCTCTCTCTCTCTCTCTCTCTCACACACACACACACACATGCACTGGCTCCGGGGAAAAATCCCTCGGCTCTCGGCCACTCGAATGGCTAAACGAATTCGTAGCGAGCAGAGAAGAATTGCTGGCAAGAGAATTGTTCCCCCGGAATTTTAGCTCACCTGACAGAGGACCAGCATTTCAGTGTCCGGGGACTTTCGGTCTCTTTTCGTCGTTCCCAGCGGCGGCCTCTCGTCATCGTGGGCGTATTGGGTCTGGTGCTTACTAGAAAGAGTCTCTGGAAGTTGGTATTAGTTTGTTTTAACTATTCCAGAGGGGGAGTTTTACTCTACGCATTTTCGGTGATATTACGACAAGGCAAACGAGGAAGAGTCTCTGTACGGTGATATTGTCTTGTTTTAATTATTTCGAAGGCTCTTTTTTACGCTTTTTCTGTGATATTACGAAGGGGCCAATGAGAAACGTTCTTTTGGGGGTGACATTAGCGTGTTTCAACTGTTTCAAATGCTTTTTTTTTACGTCTTTTCGGTGATGTTCCGTTATGGCTATGTCCATCTTCTTAAATGGGAGTCATAAACCTTTTCCAAGTGTATCTGAAACTTTTGCAAGGGATTCTTTTACCCTTCTTCATGCATGTCCGGATAAAATTGTTAAGTATTTGAGTTGGTTCTATTTTAGCTCAATCGGCTGGGGGTTCTGTAATAGAAATAAATAAAGTTTATATATTAACTTGAAGTATTGGAGGAAGCGAAGCAGGGGACATTATTCATTTAGCTGTTGATTTATTTGTTTATTTATTTATCTGTTTATTTATTTTTATCAGCCTCCTGTGGCAAAGAATTTGAATTCAAGTCCCGGAATTCAATCTTTGCCTCCGTTTTCCAGGCTAATCTTTGCAATTGAAGCCCAGTCCTTCGTGTCCCTCTGATTGCCTGCAGATCGCCCATCCCTTTGGGCCTTTCATGAACTAAAAGGAAAAACTCCAATCCAAAAACTACACTTACCATTCCAGGAATAACGGGAATTCCTCATTCCCAACGCGCCAAATAAATGCAGCCTTTAGTCGGAACGGCAGACGGGAATTGATAAACACATCATAAGTCTCTTGAATAAATCGCCGCCCAATTACCCGGAAACAAGAGACATCAACAAAATGGGGAATGTTCTCTAATGAGGAAGAGCCTTGAAAAGCGAAGAGCCGTAGATGATAAATCACGTTTATTTACATTATTAGCAATGACAGATGCGAGATATTTTGTTATAGGTAACGATGAACTGACTCGTTGAATGTTTGCGTTCCGTCCGGACTCGCAGCTTTTATCATCTTTTACAAATTTACTTTGTCTCAAGATACATGAAGTTTTTCCGATCTACATTTATTTTCCTTGAATTCTACATGAAAACAAGGGGCATCTTCCTTGCAGGGTCGTTGTGACGTGTTTATGTGGCTCCTTCTATAATTCAGGTCGTTGTGACGTGTTTATGTGGCTCTTTCTATAATTCAGGAGAAATATGATTAGATAAAATTACAGACAGCGCAAGGTTATAGGTTTGTATGTTGTTTGTGCAAATAGCGCGCGTGTTGGTGTATTACGCTTGGGAAATATTTTTTCTGATTTTTTTATATACATGTATCTGCAAGAAATGTGAGTGAATGTCTGCCACTTAGGAAACTGTGTGGGTAAAATTTTATACAACCAATTCAGATTCAGCGGGAACTGACGTGCTTTTTAATCTGCGAATAAATTTGCAGAATAGCCATAAAATGTATAGTGTTTCCTCTTGACTCCGTACTGTTTGCTTATAGAATTATAGACACTGCTCGTAATTTCGTGAGTTTGTGTCAGGTTTTAAATATTGTGCTTCCAGATTTACGCTCATTTCCTAAACACTGTCAAACTTGCTTTATATCAAACACTATTGTAGATTCACTGTATACTTCTATGATCTTCTGTTATTTTGTATGCTACTCAACAGTGAATTCCAGATATTTATATTAACTGAAATATTTGATTTATAGGCTTCGTATTAGTGCCGATAGATTTAAAGGACGTCGTAGAAATTTGTATTTGAAACGTACATTGGACTTCATGAGAGAAATGAACTTACATATCAGGAATATTTTGTATAATATCCGCTGCTCTTGACGGAAGTTATTGTCCTTCAGAAGTTAAAGGCATTACTTAAGGTCATATAATTCAAAAACACTTGAAGTCTGCGGTTATTGGTATGAATTAGTTATGGATATATTAGGGTTTTACGAAGGTAATTGTTTGAGATTTAATATCACAGTATCCACATTGAACCTTGACTGTCGGTCGAGGGTTTTGAAACCATAAACCAGAGAAAAACGCAGAAACCATATCACAGGGAACACAAACCATCAACTTGAAAACCTCCGGGCGAAGACAGTTAATAAAACCCGAATCTAAACTCGAACCAGAAACAATAGAAAACCAGACACTGTTACAAAAAAAAAAAAAAAAAAACAAAATCGTTGTATATTCGTTGCTAACAGGAGGTTGACTCGCAAATTGAAAGTTGTCCAGGAGAGGTCTCTCGCATAAATTGGCCTGTTGCGAGCTGCCACTCCTGCGGAGATCCTGCCGGAGCGAGGTGTCAGAGTCCCGTCGGGAAGCTCTTGGTTTTTGCGGCCGAAGGAAAAAAAAATGGTTATCGTTCTTGGGAGTTTTTTAAATGGACGGGTAATCTTTGGCCGGGTGGATGTGGATGACAGTTGGTTTAAAACGTTTTTTTTTTTTTTTTTTTTTTTTTTTTTTTTACTGCGAGGGGAATGAATTATTATTGTCCGTCGGTCATCTGATCTCTCTCTCTCTCTCTTTCTCTCTCTCTCTCTCTCTCTCTCTCTAATAGTAGGAGATCAGTGAATTACATTATATTAATGATAGATTGCAGTGTCTTGTGTACTGTGTACTTGTATCTCAAGCGTTTTTTATCGATATATATATATATATATATATATATATATATATATATATATATATATATATATATATATATATATATATATATATATACAGTATATATATATGTATATATATATACAGTATATATGAAATTTTTTATCACACCATGATTTATATACAATCATGAAGCTACAAATGTCTTAATATCAAATTCACGCTACCTCAGGAATATCTCCGATGGAGAATTGTCGCCGAAGGGGAATTTATAAGTGATAAATGAATTGGTATCGTCAGGACACGAACCCTTGACACGAAACTTATTCAGCGACTTCAGTAGACGCTACCCACTGAGCTATCAAGAGAGCCCACGGGACGAGTGAACTTATTATCAACTAAAAATTCCTTCGGTAACATATATGAAAATATATTATTTCCGAGGTAGAGCGAATTGGATATTAAAGGACGTTTGTAACTTAATGCTTATATATATATATATATATATATATATATATATATATATATATATATATATATATATATATATATATATATATATATATATATATATATGTATGTATGTACACACACACACACACACACACACACATATATATATATATATATATATATATATATATATATATATATATATATATATAACGTCTGTATGTTTGTGTGAGAGAGAGAGAGAGAGAAGACGAAAAGACCCCATTTAGAATTATATTACTGGCAAGATGTCACTCCTTTTCAAACAAACTTGGTTCCGATAGGACACGGGAAAGTTATTTATACACGAAGGACTTTCTAACCCGGAAAATTGAACGCTATGGGATCTATATAGGTTCCTGCGAAGGCCTCACAATAAATAATGCTAATCATCTTGGAATTCCAAGGAAATGCCATCAATCCTAATTGATTCCCATGGCACCTGACATAGATTCCAGTCATTCGTCTCCTTAAAGCTGCGTGAAGCATACCACCTTCTAATAATTAATTCGTGGAGGGTCCCAGTTGGTATGGGGGTTTTTATTGCATATTTGATTATAAATGTCAGAATTATTATCTTTGTATGTAAATAATCGTTTATGTTGAGTTTTTCTGTAGACGGAATTGTCACGTCGAGATCTTCTAAGATTTAATATAACTTCCTGAAAGTATCATAAATTATTTTAAGTAATTCATGAATTATCTTAAGTAATTCATGAATTAATTTAAGTTCTTGAATTATTTTAAGTAATTTATCAATTATTTTAATCAAGGGGGTTGAATTCCTGGAATTGCATATATCGTTACTGTATTTATACCTGAAATAGAGCAAAATATCACTTTCTCATCTTAAAATGCTAGCAAAAACATTTTGAAATTTTAATAGATATTTTATTTTTCCGTAAACATTAATGACCTGCCGTAAGATTTGTTAAAACTCCGTAAAAGTATCATATATACAGAAATATTTATGTACTTGATTTTTCAGTTAACATCAGTGGCTGGTGACCCAGTGATATTTTTGAGTAATTAAAGGCAAATAGGTCGTGTCTCCTTGGAGTTTTGCCAGTCTCTGTAATGCGATCCGTGTATGGTATTATTCATTTTATTGCTGGATTTCTTGTAGCTAATTACTAGAAGTATGGACGAAAGTTTTGTTGGCTTATCGTCCGCTCTTTCCAACACACATTCTGGGTATTTAAGATAAAAAAAAATATGTTTTTTAACCACTTTGAATTCCCTACATTTAATTAAATTTGTGGAAAAATATTCTTTGAAATGGAAATCAGTACTTGAGAAAGTGTTGTGTATATACTGTGAGCATGTGCTACTTTAGAATCTGACGATTAGGTATTGACTGGATACTTGTTATCCAAGTTCGCTTGTATCCAATCGCGAGAGAATCTTCTCATTTTCATGTCTCTGTATTTAGTTTTTATCCTTTTATAATAATTATTAAAGCGAGATCTTTGCCAGAGACTGTTTGAAAAGCAGGATCTCTGCCACGGGCTATTTTAAGTCTATGGAAGTCATGAAAGCTCTGTGTGTCAGACGGTGACTAAGCAAGCACTGACGACGCCGCTGCCGACGACATTAATGCTCATCACGATGATTCAGCCAACCTTTGCAACGGCCCATCAAAAGATGTTCCTTTGGGGCCGTCTTTGACCCTGCAGGTTACGTCAGCCAATCTCCTTTCCTTCAAAGGAAAGCATCATCATTATAGTTTACCCTTGCCCCACTCCCCACTCCTTTTAATAAAGCAACTAGCACAACAGGGAGACCTTTCGAGAGAGTTTTGTGAAAGTCGTTGTCAATTAGAGAGACTTCGGGATTGTAAGGTCAGATGCGGGATGAGTCACTCGCTCGCTCGCACGCTAACCCGAGTCCGCTCCGGTGCTCGCTGGAACGCCGCTAGAGCAGCGGCGGCAGCTCGTGTGCAATCAGGGATGATGGAAAAGAAATGGGAACTCACCCGGTGGGAAACATTGGACGACCTCGTTGCTCAGCCGGAAGAGGGACATTGATGACTTCCGTCGTCGATCTCTCTCTCTCTCTCTCTCTCTCTCTCTCTCTCTCTCTCTCTCTCTCTCTCTCATACACACACACACACACCAAAATATATAATCACTATGGGATGAATAGTGGGTTTTACAGCATTAGAGAAAGAAAAAACTCAGCATAGAAATCTCTCTCTCTCTCTCTCTCTCTCTCTCTCTCATCTAAGCAAAATCATTTAGGGATAAACTGTAGCGCCACAGCCCTGAAGGAGTAACTTCTTTCTTAACACTGAAATAAACTCTCTCTCTCTCTCTCTCTCTCTCTCTCTCTCTCTCTCTCTCTCTCTCTCTCTCTCTCTCTCTCTCTCATCAAAGTATAATCATTATAGGATGATTGATGATGTTACAGCTGATGCTAAAGGCCTTAGGGGAAGAAATAAACCTCTCTCTCTCTCTCTCTCTCTCTCTCTCTCTCTCTCTCTCTCTCTCTCTCTCTCTCTCTCATGATATCCTATTTAAAGAGGGAAGTCTGAGTCAACAGAACTACCGAAATGTCATTTTTATAAGAAAATAGCAACATGGCCTTTAGATCCCCGACAGGAAAGTATTCTATAAGTTTTATCTGATATTCTTTTGCTTTTATATTAAGAAATATAATTCTTGACATTATAACTTTTTTTACGAATACTTTTATCAGTAATTCAACTCTGATATATATATATTTTTTTTTATTTTTATGTCCCCTCAGGAGATTAAATTGTTGGTTAGGTCTCTCTCTCTCTCTCTCTCTCTCTCTCTCTCTCTCTCTCTCTCTCTCTCTCTCTCTCTCTCTCTCTCTCTCTTAGCAGGATTACATGAAAACTAATAAATGGATTTTGAAGATTTTATATGAAATTCATTTTGTCCCAGAGAACTACAGATGTGATTTTGGTGTGAATCTAAAGTAAGTCTGTATTAGATATATGAAATTTTGTATGTCTTGAATTTTATTGTAACTGATGTGTATTTTAAGATACAGCTAACTTCCTGGTTTTTTTTTTTTAATGCAAGAAAGTGGCGCAGATTTTTTTTTTTTAATGTAAGAAATGTATTTTAAGGTACAACTAACTTTTTAAGATTTTTTTTATGCAAGAAATGATGCATATTTTTTTTAATGCAAGAAATGATGCAGCGTATTTTAAGATTCAGCTTTTTTACGTCTTAGTATTCAGTATTTTTTTTTTAAAGAAATGAGTGCGTTTCAGCTAATAATAATAATAGCTTTTTTATGCAAGAAAATAATAATAATAATAATAATAATAATAATTTTAATTAGCTTTTTTTTTTATAATAATAATATTTTAATAATTTTAAGATTAGCTTTTTTTATAATATCCGTATTTTTATTGCTTTTTTAGCTCAGGATAATCTTTTTTTATGCAAGAAAGGAAAATGATTCAGCTTTTTTTATGCAAGAAATGATGCAGTATAGCTTTTTTTGCAAGAAATGCAATTTTTTCTTTTTTTTTAATGGAATGTCCGTATTTTAAGATTCAGCTTTTTTTTATGCAAGAAATGATGCAGCGTATTTTAAGATCTCAGCACTCTCTTTGCAAGAATCTTTCACTGTTGTTATTTTTTTTTAACTCATTTTATATTTATTTTCTCCCCCTATGTTATTCGTTCTTCACTTGATGTAATTACATTTATAAGTTGCATTTTGAACCCAACTAAAACTAGCCAGGATAATCCTGTTTTCAGTATATTTGGGCAACTATGCTAATGGAACTTTCACTTCAATCACTGTTGTTATTTTTTTAAATTTTATAACAAATGGACCTTCTGTAATTACAGTTGCATTTTGAACCCAACTAAAACTCTCTGTTTTCTCATCAATATCAACTGTACAGATGTATGTATATATATATATATATATATATATATATATATATATATATATATATATATATATATATATATATATATATATATATATATATATAGGGCCACAGGAAAGGTAAAAACTATATCACTGACCAAGGTATGAATAATAATAATAAGTGGTTAACAAATACTTGCATATATATATATATTTATATACTGTATTTATTCACTATTTATTTATTATTATTCATACCTTGTTCCATGATGTAATTTGTACCTCCCCTTTGGCCCTACGCCGCCTTTGACAAGATTCGGGTCCTACACGGGGCCCCATGAATGAAATATACAATTTTTGTTATTCAGCTCTGATTGAATTTTGAAGCCGGTAATGAATGACTGCAGGACGCGTCATGATTTCGTTACACGCAATGAATACGAATGAGGAAAAATGAATAACATGGACGCGTAAGAGGGAAGATTCGTTTTTCGTATTTTTTCTTTCAGCAACTCTGGGCTCTCTCTCTCTCTCTCTCTCTCTCTCTCTCTCTCTCTCTCTCTCTCTCTCTCTCTCTCTCTCTCTCTCTCTGCCTGCTTATTCATCTGGTCTACTTATCTATCAAGCTCTCTCTCTCTCTCTCTCTCTCTCTCTCTCTCTCTCTCTCTCTCTCTCTCTCTCTCTCAGGTTGTCTATTTGTCTAATCTGTCCTTCTAGCCACCTCTCTCTCTCTCTCTCTCTCTCTCTCTCTCTCTCTCTCTCTCTCTCAAGTTTTCTATTTGTCTATCTGTCTTCCTAGCCATCTCTATCTCTATCTGCTTATCAGTCTGCCTACCTGTCCATCAAGCTCTCTCTCTCTCTCTCTCTCTCTCTCTCTCTCTCTCTCTCTCTCTCTCTCTCTCTCTCTCTCTCATGCGGAATACCGCCCGTTGATTTGCATAGGGTTGAGCCTTTCCATTGATGCATTCGTGAATCCCATGATTACATTCTTTGCACATATCAATATGCAGTATTCCGGGCGCAGATGTATTACTTCGGCAAATATTTAAACCCTCATATTTTCCCAGGTAAATATGAATGTGTATGTGCATTTGTTTCACTACGGTGGGTTTTGTGTGTGAATGAATATGTATATATGTGTGTGTGTGTGTGTTTTTTTGGGCTTTTGATAGATCGGTTTGTTTTTGTATGTGCTTTTGCCAGTAGAGTCATAATGGTATGAAATGTGTATATATAAACATATACATATATATATATATATATATATATATATATATATATATATATATATATATATATATATATATATATATATATATATAGAGAGAGAGAGAGAGAGAGAGAGAGAGAGAGAGAGAGAGAGAGAGAGAGAGAGAGAGAGAGAGAGAGAGAGAGAGAGAGACTTTATTTACATTTACATATTGATATGTATATATATGTGTGTGTGTGTGGGGGGGAGTTAAGGACACCTTATTTTTTCAAGCTTTCAAATTGTCTTTTTGTAAATGAAATTAAAGAAATAGATAAATTTGGATTAGTTTGGTCCTTATTTTACATCTAGGGCCACTTTTAACACAATAACATTCACCAGTTCGAAGGGCTAATCATGATACCGTACTTGGCCAAGTCTTCAGCTTAAGTATCCAACAACAGTCTATATTTTTTGGAATGATTTTAAATTGACAGAAAATCTCAGTTTCATCATCAGCTTTTAATAACTCGTGGTTCATGTTCCATTTGGGATCATTTACAAATACCGATGACAAAATAAAATTACAGTATCCTAATATTAAAGAATTTTTGCTAAGTTTCTTGTTCAGTGCGAATCTCTCGTTGGGCAAAAGACTGTGTCAGTCACGGCCAAGTGACTGGAAGCTAAGTGATAGTTACTATAGTTAACTAAAGAACTTGAGTTTAGCAGGAAAAGTAGAAAAAGACACCTGTCATATTAATTTCTAGTAGCTGGGAATTTATTTCACAGTTCGGGTCTCATTATGTGCTTGGTTTATTAATTTCTGTTGTTTGAGAAACATAATGAGGTTGAATATGTTAAGAAGAATTAGTATGTGTTTGTTGAGATGAATTAAAA
>NC_089780.1:14480165-14497665 GCF_040412425.1 Macrobrachium rosenbergii
TGAAACTGCTGTTAAGAGAGGCTGGAAAGTAAGTTGGAAGAAAGGGAATATAAACGGAGATATGGCAAAATGAATGAATGGGGTTGCTGCTGAGGGCCGACGGGACGCTGCAAAGAACCTTAAGTAATGCTTACAGTGCACCGAATGAGCTGCACTGACGGCACTAACCTCTTACGGGGTATTTGTGTGGGTACTTCTTGACCTGACGGCTATATGGCTTGAGGATGGTAGTTCGCCCTTCTGAGACGAGTCTTCGCTTAAACAGGAAACAGAATATTCTTAACAGTTGAGACAGAACGGCAAATACCAACCTTTCAAAGATCCTCCCACTTCCTTGTTGCTCGTCAAATGCAAAACTTGTTGCAGGATAATCCTGCCTTTTCCCCCTCGCCATGTCATTGCAAGAGAGGAATGACGCAGAGATGAAGGCAGCCATCTTTTTTTTTCAGCTCTATCGTTTCCTCATTCGTGGGGTCTTCTTCTTCTTTCCTCCACAGTTCGCTTCGACGCCGAGGAATTATGAGTCGACCGCTTGCTCGACGTCTCTTCAGTCGTTGATGAAGAGTTGCGTCATCGCTCTTAATGTCAGTCATGTTTATGCGCCATGTTTATCATTAACATAACTAAGTTACTTACGCAAGAGTCTTGAGCACTCCTTTCAAAATTTAAAAGGCAGTTCAAATGCTTTTAGTTTCCTGTAAAAGAAAACTGTTGAGATGGCTTTGTCTGTCCGTCCGCACTTTATACTGTCAGCACTTAATCTGTCCACCCTCAGATCTTAAAAACTACTGGGGCTAGGTGGCTGCAAATTGATATGTTGATCATCCACCCTCCAGTCATCTAACATACCAAATTGCAGCCCTCTAGCCTCAGTAGTTTTTATTTTATTTAAGGTTAAAGTTAGCCATGATCGTGCGTCTGGGACTTATCACCACCGGGCCGTGGGTAAAAGTTTAATGGGCCGCGGCTGAGAGTTTCAAACAGCATTATACGGTATACAGAAAACTCGATTGCGCCGAAGAAACTTCGCGCATTTTTTACTTGTTTAATTTGTTCCCGGTGTTCGTACTGGTAATAAAGGTCAGTGTTTTCTAAATCAGGCTCTGGATGACAGGTGATTTGTCATTCTGGTAGAATTATCACTTCACGAATAAGTTCACAAAGATGTCCTCGAACGCCAGACACGTAACACAAATTCGTGTTCGTTATCCTTTACTTTTATCATCTTTTTATTTTTCGTGCGTTCGTTCAAAGTTGAGAGCTCTCTCTCTCTCTCTCTCTCTCTCTCTCTCTCTCTCTCTCTCTCTCTCTCTCTCCGTGCTGACATTTTGTTGATTTCCAACTCTGATTTTCATTTCATCCGTCGCTCTTGTGCAAGGACTGCGCTCTCTGATGCATAATTATTCTCACTGGCTTTCATAACGACTATTCAGGCAACTGATCTTCTCTGATGTTGATACATAACTTTCTTTCTTTCCTTTGTGTTCCCCGAGAGGGTAGAACCCATGGCATTCGTATTTTCAGCTAAACCAGATTTGAAAAGTCTTCATGAGATTCTAAGAATGTCTTTCTCCTGTACGAGAAGTGATTCAGAATTTCATGTCTGTTAGCTTATCTAATAAATTCTTATATTATGAAATTTAAAAAAAGGCAGTGTAATTATATGTCACCAAATAAAAGACTTGATTATTTTCTCTCGTTCAGTGTCAATTTATCATTTATTGTTTATAATGGCAGGAGGATAAAGTAATAAATCAATCAGTCTTTTAACTTGAATGCTTTGTTTACTAGTTTCGCTACCGAGATTTGAAAGGCGTGCATATTTCTCAAGTGAATTTCTAATTTTTTCTTTTTCAGAAAAGCATCGTTTTATGCCAGTGATTTTAAGAAAAATAACAGAAGATTACTGACCCTATTCTTTAATAGATAATAACATTAGTTTGAAAGGATAAATTCAGAGATCATAGTAAAAGCAGTAAGTTCGAACCTATTGTTACATTTTATTTCTCAACAAGGAACACATCTATGTCTTCAGCATAAAGAATCACCATTCTGGTTTCGTACACTCCTTTTGATAAATAATTCATAACGACTCAAAAGCTTTTTTTTTTTTTTTTTTTTTTGCCAAGCAAGTAATGCAAATAATTATGTCGTCTCCCTCAGAGAGTTAATCAAGAACGAGCTCTCTACAAAATTAATTCCGGCAGTGAACAGGTTAATTTAAAGCCGCTACTGACACTCAGTTATACCTGCGCAGTTATGCCTGCACAGTCGGCCTGTGCAAGCAAAACTGAATCCACTAACGCTCAGTTATACCTTTGCAGTTATGCCTGCACAGTCTGCCTGTGCAAACCAAACTGAACCCCTTAACGCTCAGTTATACCTACGCAGTTATGCCTGCACAGTCGGCCTGTGCAGGCAAAACTGAACCTCTGACGTTCAGTTTTGCCTGCACAGGCATAAATGTACAGGTATAACTGAGCTTCAGTGGCGGCCTTTACACAGTCACCTGCGTCGTACAAACTATTAACATTACTTTCATTTGCCTCTTTTGGAAAAGTCCAGAAGGCCTAGATGATTAAAACGGCTCTGAGCTAACTGTTATGTATCACCAAAAGCCAAATCAAAGTCCTTCAAAAGAAGGCATCGTGCTTACCCCATACAAAAATGGGAAAAACAAGCGCGTTAAAAGAAGAAGACCCACGTTTGTTTTTCTCGTGTGGGAAGGCAGGATTTTTATTTAAAGAAAAAAAGTTAATTTAAACAGGATTACAGTTCTAAGTAGAACTGTACTAGGCAGGCAGCCGCTGTAGACACTGTCTTTTTGCGGCACCAAGTTTAATACCACTCTGTTTGCTAGGAGTTTTAGCTTGGCCACAGCTAAAATGTGGAATAGTTTATCCGGTGCAGCTGTGGAATCTTCTGAACTCCAGATGTTTAAGCAAGGAAGAAATGCATCTGTGGAATCATGGGAACTCCAGATCTTTAAGCAAGGAAGAAATGCAGCTGTGGAATCTTCCGAACTCCAGATGTTTAAGCAAGGAAGAAATGCAGCTGTGGAATCTTCTGAACTTCAGATGTTTAAGCAAGGAAGAAATCCAGCTGTGGAATCTTATGAACTCCAGATGTTTAAATAAGGAAGAAATTCATTCTGCTGACGTCTTCTGAGTTCAACTGTATCGGTTTTATTTTGTATTCCCTCATACTTATTTATTTATTAACACTTTTTCCTGTAACTTTTCTCTCTCAGAAGGCTGATTTCTCTTTGGAGCTCTCTTGGGTTTATAGTCTGTTAACTATAAGGGTCTATAAGGGTTGTCAGATGAAGATTCAAAGAAGAAACAAAGAACCGGTTGATAATCTTAAGTCTTCTTCACAAACGTAGACATTCTGTTCTGTGAAAACTGACACTCAGGTTCATAGCTTTATTTATTTCTTATTTAGATATAAAAGTTGTAGTGGGTTTAAAGGTAGCCTTATACTGTAAATAAACTTGAGCATAAAATTCTGAGACCAGATATTCAAGTTTCCTCTTAAATCCCCTTCCTATCACTTATGTTTGCGCAGTTGTTTATGGGAGTGTCTCAACCACTATTCAGGGCCAAGAAACTCGGTCTTCCAAGGTGGTTTGAGGACCTTCCCTTCATTGGTCTGGGGTCAGACCCGTTTTTCTTTCGTTTTTCTTTTTTTTTTATTGGTGATTATTAATATGATAATGTTTATGAAATCCCTACTCAACTTTTTGTTTATTTTTACCTTCTTTGCTGCTATATAATAGTTAAATGTTAATGGACAGCCTTTTCTTTGGAAGGTTACTGAAAATTGCATGGCCATTTTGTCAGGTTTCTGAATGGGAATAATTATAATTACGTAAAGCTGTACAGATTCTTATGTGAATCTTAGGCGTTTGGCGTAGAAACGCGACTCGAGCGTCAGTTTGTATAAATCTCAAATATTGTGATGCTGAAAATGTATGACGGCAGTTGTCAATAGCCGTTTGTTAGGCTAAAATACACATAACACAGCCGTTGCTAAGAAGTGTTCGTTCAGCAGATCCTTTGTCGTCGAACAAAAGAGAATTTTTACCTGATGCCGACTTTTCTCCCAGTGTCGGCGACTTTTAAGTTTTCTGAAAAGAAAACTATTGTGCCGGCTCTGTCTGTCCGTCCGCACTTTTTTCTGTCCGCACTTTATCTGTCCGCCCCCAGATCTTAAAAACTACTGAGGCTAGAGGGCTGCAAATTGGTATGTTGATCATCCACCCTCCAATCATCAAACATACCAAATTGCAACCCTCTTGGCTCAATAGTTTTTATTTTATTTAAGGTTAAAAGTAGCCATAACCGTGCTTCTGGCAACGATATAGGCCAGGCCACCACCGGGCCGTGGTTAAAGTTTCATGGGCCGCAGTTCATACAGTATTCTACCGAGACCACGGAGAGATAGATCTGTTTTCGGTGGCCTTGATTTTACGCTGTACAGAAAACTCGATTGCGTCAAAGAAACTTCGGCGCAGTTTTTACTTGTTTTTTCTTTAGTAGATGTTGACTTTTGTCCTATATAATTGCCAGACGCACGATTATGACTAACTTTAACCTTAAATAAGATAAAAACTACTGAGGCTAGAGGGTTGCAATATGGTATGTTTGATGATTGGAGGGTGGATGATCAGCATACCAATTTGCAGCCCTCTAGCCTCAGTAGCTTTTAAGATGTGAGGGCGGACAGAAAAAGTGCGGACGGGCAGACAAAGCCGGCACAATAGTTTTCTTTCACAGAAAACTAATAAAGCACCCCTGTGTATTTACAAGCTCTGTTGACGAGCTCACTCCCACAGTAGCGGCAGAACAGAAGAAATGGCATTTATTATACCAGTATCCAACCCGTTCCTGCCACGGAAGGACTTAGAAGCTAATCTTTACCGTGGGTCAGTTTTAACCTTTCCAGTCCATGGTTAGTTTCCGAGATGTTTATCGTTTGTTCTTTATTCTTATTCATTTCAAAGAGCGAACAGCTTTGAAGGCTATGCTACCATTCACCTGTTTAACCATTATTTTCGTGTATATATATAAAATAAGACGCAAAAAACCGGACGAAACTGTCATTAATAAAGCTGTGAAGACGCAGAAAACATCTGATGACAGCCATTGCCGAACCTTTCAAGGAAGGAACAGCTTTTTTTTTCTTCTTCTTCTTCTTCATTTATTCCTTTTCCTTTCTCATCAGCGCTATTCTTCGACCTGTCATTAACAGCGGCCCATTTTCCACGGCCCTCTATTTAATGCCTTTGACCTCATACCTGACGAACGAGGTAAATCATTAATTAACTGTACCTCACCTGGACGTTGGCTAATCAGTCTCACTGACATGAGTTAGGAAACAAGTTTTTATGGCTCTCTCTCTCTCTCTCTCTCTCTCTCTCTCTCTCTCTCTCTCTCTCTCTCTCTCTCTCTGATTTCATTGTATTCCTTCTTACTTGGTGTTTATCCATACTGTTTTAGGTCTCTCTCTCTCTCTCTCTCTCTCTCTCTCTCTCTCTCTCTCTCTCTCTCTCTCTCTCTCTCTCTCTCTCTCGTTTTATTCACATCATTTTCAGCATTTCGTTAGCCCTCTCTCTCTCTCTCTCTCTCTCTCTCTCTCTCTCTTGATTTTATGGTAATACTTCTTCTTCTTGATTTTTGGTAATCCTTCCTTGTTGGTTTTTAACTCTCTCTCTCTCTCTCTCTCTCTCTCTCTCTCTCTCTCTCTCTCTCTCTCTCTCTCTCTCTCTCTCATTTGGCAATACTTGGTTTTTAATTCCCCCACTCTTGGCTTCAGAACACCATTTCTTGGGATTTCTCTTGACTTCTCTCTCATTTTATACAATTCCCCTCCCCAACCCCCCAACCCCTCTCTCTCTCTCTCTCTCTCTCTCTCTCTCTCTCTCTCTCTCTCTCTCTCTCTCTCTCTCTCTCTCTGCTCTCTCTGCTGCCTCGTTGCCTTTATCATGCGAGAGGCCTTTGAACGCCGGGCCTTACAAACAAGTCTATTCAGTGGTGCAGCCTTTCACCGTAATTAAAACATCGACCCATTACAGCCGATGTTGGCCCCCAGTGATGAAGACTTGTGGCCGCTGACTGATAGTACAGTGAAGTTTGTAAATATACTCCCTGGAGTAGCTCGGGAGTAGCCTGGGCGTAGCTGGAGTGGGTTTAGTGCGAGGGGTTTTGCGGTGAGATGGTTGATTGACTTTAGCTGTGGCTGCTGAGTGATGGTGAGCACTTTGAAGGTAATGTAGTAATAGTAAATTTATATATATACTCCCTGGAGTAGCCTGGGAGTAGTCCCAGAGTAGCTCGGGACCACCTTGGGGTAGTTCGGGAGTATCCTTGTTGTAGGCTGGGGGTAGCCCCTGGAGTAGCCTGGGAGTAGCTGGAGTGAGTCGGGAGTAGCCTCGGGGTAGTCCCAGAGTAGCTCGGGAGCAGCCTTGGGGGAGTTCGGGAGTATCCCTGATGTAGGCTGGGGGTAGCCCCTGGAGTACCCTAGGAGTAGCTGGAGTGAGTCGGGAGTAGTCCCAGAGTAACTCGGGACCACCTTGGGGTAGTTCGGGAGTATCCTTGATGTGGCCCCGGGTAGCCTGGGAATAGCTGGAGTGGGTCGGGAGTAGTCCCAGAGTAGCTCGGGAGCAGCCTTGGGGTAGTTCGGGAGAGTATCCTGGAGGTAGCCCCTGGAGTACCCTGGGAGTGGCCAGAGTGGGTCAAGGGTGGCCTTGGAGTAGCCCGGGAGTAGCATTGCTGTTGTCCGGGAGTATCCTTGATATAGCCTGGGGCTAGCCCCTGAAGTGGGTCAAGGGTGGCCTTGGAGTAGCCCGGGAGTAGCATTGGTGTTGTCTGGGCGTAGCCTTGAAATAGCCCTTGGAGTAGTCCCAGAGTAGTCTTGGAGTAGCCCGGAAGTGGGTTCATGGGTGGGAGGGGTTGCAGAGGGATGTGGCGGAACAAGAGATTAGGGAAGGAGTGGCTTGTCGGGAAAAACGAAAGATATTGGTGAAAAATCAAAACAGCATAGCAGGTGAATGTAAAGACGTAATAGAGAATAATCATAAAAAGTGCAATCATTCTTAAGAAAAAAAATGGCGTGAATAAGAAGGAGAGAAATAAAAATATTGGAAATGAGGAACTATAAAAAAAAATTACTAAAAATGGAGAAAGAGATAACAGGAATGTCGGAGAGATAAGGCGAGATAAGGAGAAAGGTTAAAAGTGCTTTCACTTGTTAATTGAAATGTCGTCCAGATATCAAAAGGTTAGCTTACGCAAGCGAAAGGGGGAAAGGATGCTGATGATTGTGGGAAAGGGAGGAGAAGAAGAAGAAGATTCAGATTGAAGATTGGAGAAGGAGAGAGAGCCAGAGAGGAAGAAGGAAGGAAAAGAAGAATGAAGAAGGGTGTGGTGGAAGGGGAAAGGAAAGATAGAAAAAAAAAGCAAAAGAAAGGAATGAAAATAGGCTAGAAAAAAATATAGTTAGTAGAGTGATGTAACGTAAATGGAGCTGCTGTTTAAACGAAAGAAAGAATAGCCCAATAAAGAGAATAAAAGGAAGGCTTAACGAAACAGAGAAGGAAACTGGGAAGAAAACAGACAAGGGAGAAGAAAATGAAGGTAGGAGAAGAGAGGATAAAAGGTAGCTAAGAAATGGGACGTATAAAGAAGATAAAGAACCAGAATATAAGAGCTGAAGGACTCTGGCGAATCCAGAAAAATTTTATATATATATATATATATATATATATATATATATATATATATATATATATATATATATATATATATATATAATATACATATATATGTAAATATATACATGTATGTATATTATTATTATCATTAAGATTATT
Organism: Macrobrachium rosenbergii; assembly: GCF_040412425.1. Taxonomy (NCBI): domain Eukaryota; kingdom Metazoa; phylum Arthropoda; class Malacostraca; order Decapoda; family Palaemonidae; genus Macrobrachium; species Macrobrachium rosenbergii. The sequence continues at coordinate 14,488,039 of NC_089780.1, forward strand.
GTTTATTATTTTTTTCTAAAAATTGTATTGGTATTTCTTTAATAGATTTTTTTTTTATTTTTGCCCCATTTCTATATTTCTCATTCATGTCATTATTATTGTCTAAATCTTCGATATTATTATTTTGTCATTATTTTTCATGGGTTGGGGGGCACGTGCCCAGATGCCCACACCTTGGATCAGCTAATGCCACAGGATAAAAAAAGGAGGAATAACAAAATACAAATCAACTGCGGGAGTTCAGCGCTAATTACAAGAGAGATAAATAACCTTGGGAATGGTAGAAAATCGCGGACAATGATTGGAGATAAATAAAAGGTGGGTAAAATGAATAAAGGGTATGAAAAGGTGGAGGACGTAAGGAAGAGTGGAAAGAAATTGTTAAACTTACCAAATACGGGAAACTGGAATAGAGAGATGCAGGAAAATTTCAGCGGAAAGCAAAATATTTACTTTTGTGTCCGTAGGGCGAAGAGAATTAGGGTGGGGGTAATGGAAGAGGAAGTGAAATTGAAGAAAAGAGAGAGAGAGAGAGAGAGAGAGAGAGAGAGAGAGAGAGAGAGAGAGAGAGAGAGAGAGAAAGAGAAGTGTACAAGTGAGGTAGTGAGAAATGTCGGAGATATTAAAGGTAAACATATATATATATATATATATATATATATATATATATATATATATAGAGAGAGAGAGAGAGAGAGAGAGAGAGAGAGAGAGAGAGAGAGAGAGAGAGAGAGAGAAAGAGATATTAAAGGTAAACATATATATATATATATATATAGAGAGAGAGAGAGAGAGAGAGAGAAATGTCGGAGATATTAAAGGTAAACATATATATATATATATATATATATATATATAGAGAGAGAGAGAGAGAGAGAGAGAGAGAGAGAGAGAGAGAGAGAGAGAGAGAGAGAGACATGACAAAGAAGATACTTGATACTTTCTTGCAGAAAATAATGCAGATGAAGAGAGAAAAATATATATGCGATAACGAAAGGATGAGTATTTTCAGAATCTAAAGACGATTACGTGGTAGGAATATCTAGACTGAAAAATGACTGATGTGTTTTATCTCCTGGATTGTTTTAATAACTTAATGAAAGTGGTTATTCGAGAAATCACACCTTTGTTTTTGCCAGTACTTAATCGCAGCTCTGTCATTTGTTTAACCCATTTTGAGATTTTGCTTTCACCTAGTGATTTTCACAGGGCCTTTGCATGCGAGAACGCATGCGCGGCGAAAGCATAATTGTCGTGAACGAGAGATAGTGTTTTATACTTTTAGATACTAATGGATCTCGAAACTAGTTATTGCTAAAAGGTGAAGTATACTTGGTTTACCTTATACAAAAAACAAACTATCGACTTCAAAGTAGATTTATGCAATATTGAAAGTTCATCTTTTGATTTTTATAATCATTTTATTTATTCTAGTTGCTATAAGAGTAAAAATGACCTTGATTGACACGAAAAACGAAAGCTTTAAGAGAAAAGCCTCAGTTAAACACAGAAACAAGGAACTTTGAGAAGCCATAAAAAGTGCAATTGAATATTCCCACACTTTTACAAGTTCAACTCGCCCCGCCCAACTATTCTCTCTCTCTCTCTCTCTCTCTCTCTCTCTCTCTCTCTCTCTCTCTCTCTCTCTCTCTCTCTCTCTCTCAGGTTAGCGTCCTCCTAACCCCAAATACTATTTATGCCAGTAATTTACCTCAAGACTTTTAAGAGTTTCATTTTTCAAGAACGAATGACCTTATTTCATTTTTTTATATTTTCCAGTGGTATTCAATCTGGCATCTTGCATGATGCGTCGAACTAAAACCTTTTATTGTAGCATGTTGACATGAGATGTTAAATTCATGTTATCTTCTTGAGCACGCTTTATAACCTAATGTGAAAAGCATTTTATTTCATCTCAAATGATGACTTAAAAAAAGAAATATTCTTCATGTTTGAGATTTAAATATTTTAATGAATCGCGTTAATATAAGATGTTAAGTTCATCTTCTCTTGTTGAGTACACTATTTAATGTAGTATGAAAAAGTTATATTTTTCCTCAAACGATAACTTATACAAGAAATCTATCTTTACGTTTGAGTTTTAAATCTTTTAGTGCGGCATGTTAACATGAAAGGTTAAATCCATCTTCTTGAGTACGATTTATAATGTATTGTGGAAAAAGCTATATTCCTGACGATAACCTGCTTAAGAAATTCATCTTCGCATTTGAGTTTTAGATCTGTTAATGAAGCATGTTAATATGAGATGTTAAATCCATCTTTTGTTCTTGAGTACGTTTTATAATTTAACATAAAAAGAAAGCTTTATCCCTAACGATACCATACAAAAGAAATCCACCTTTATGTTTAGAATTTAGAAACATCCTTGAATAACCTCAATAAATTTAGATACAACGCATTGCGAGACTTGGGAACAAAACGACCCTTTGTCACTTGCCTAGAATTAGAGACAAGTTAAAAATTGACGTAGAATTCGCTGCTGACATTTGCAACAAGAAAATGCTAGCGAGGATTAGGATTGCATCATTTTTGCAATATTCATGCTGTGTAACGTTCTTGGTTTATCTTTTTTTTTTTACCGTGTGAAAACCCCCTTCTCTTTCCCTTCGCTTTTAATTTGTTATCTCTCTCTCTCTCTCTCCAGTGCTATTCACTCCATGTACTGACCTCTCTTGTCTCTTCCTTCAGGCTATTAATATCCAGAACGTTACTCAATATAGCGAGAAAAATTTTTAGTTCAACTTCCATTTTGAGGAGAGAGATTCTAAGATTTATTTCCATTTGTTCTTGTTTCATTGTTAGGAGAGCTTTCTACATCATTCACTAACCACTGGAGATACAAAAAAAAAACATTAACCACAGCCTTATTATAATTTCCAGTTCAGTTTCCAACATGCAACAGAAATTGCACAGTTGTTCACCATTTCGTGAAACTTAACTATTCACCATTTCGTTAAACTTAACTGTTCGCCGTTTCGTGAAACTTAACTATTCACCATTTCGTTAAACTTAACTGTTCGACATTTCGTGAAACTTAACTATTCTTCATTTCGTGAAACTTAACTATTCTCCATTTCGTGAAACTTAGCTATTCTCCATTTCATGAAACGTGATTATTCACCATTTCGTGAAACGTGACTATTCACCATTTTGTAAAAAGCTATTATTCACCATTTCGTGAAACTTAACTATTCACCATTTCGTGAAACGTGACTATTCACCATTTCGTGAAATGCGACTATTCACCATTTTGCGTCACCATTTCGTGAAACACGACTATTCATCATTTCGTGTCACCATTCCGTGAAACGTGACTATTCACCATGTCGTGAAAAGCGACTATTCACCATTTCGTGAAATGCGACTATTCACCATTTTGTGTCACCATTTCGTGAAACGCGACTATTCACCATTTTATGAAACACGACTCCAGATCCGGTACAGTTGACGAAACGAGTAAGAAGAATCCGCTGGCTGTGTTATGCAACACTACCTTGTTACACTCGATTGCGACATATTCGTCAAATGGGAACCAACCTTCAGGTAATGCGGTCCTGCGTCGTTCCCGGGAATGGGGAGGAAATAATGGAGAGAGAGAGAGAGAGAGAGAGAGAGAGAGAGAGAGAATGCAGTTTTATTTTTACATCTTTGATAATGAGGCTGGGCCTTGAAACGTATGCAATAAAACTATGCAGTTGCCTGAGATGTCCTCCTCAAGTTCCTTTTGGTTATATGTGGGCTGTCATTGATATATATATATATATATATATATATATATATATATATATATATATATATATATATATATATATATATATATATATATATATATATATATACTTACAAATATGTATGTGTCTATATATGGTATATAATATTACCCATCTCTGTATGAAGTAACCTCTCTCTCTCTCTCTCTCTCTCTCTCTCTCTCTCTCTCTCTCTTCCTGACGTCCCACGTCGTTTCCCCGACTGTCAGCATCATCCCTTTTGCCAGCATCAGTGATATCAGCACTTTACGAGATGAACAATCCATCTCCACTGAGTGATCTTCCCCATGAAGCTCCTGACGATTGAAGTTGTTTGATTGACTGGGATGACACAATGCACATCGGGGGGAGAATCAGAGCTATAACTCTCTCTCTCTCTCTCTCTCTCTCTCTCTCTCTCTCTCTCTCTCTCTCTCTCTCACACACACACACTTTCGCTTGTGAGGTTTTTCTAATTGCACTTTTTACTCTCTCTCTCCTCTCTCTCTCTGTATAGCTTTGCTTTCATGGATTTTCTAATCGCACTTTTTTCCTGATTCTCTCTCTCTCTCTCTCTCTCTCTCTCTCTCTCTCTCTCTCTCTCTCTCTCTCTCTCTCTCTTGGGATTTTTTCGAATCGTTATTTCTTTTATTCATATTTCCATTTTTTTTTAAGTTCATGGTTCTTTTCTGTCAAGAAGATACTTCAGTAATTCTCAAGTATCTTAGTCCTACTTTATCAAAGGAAACCATTGGTAACTTTATATTCTTATCTGTCTGAAAGTGTATTCTTAAGAATATTAATTGGGAAGGTTTATTCCTAAGAATAATAATTGCAGAAAAGTGTTTTCTTAAGAATATTAACAGCGGAAAAGTGTATTATTAAGTATGTTAACCGCGGAAAAGTGTGATATTCAGCATGTTAACCGCAGAAAAGCGTATTCTTGAGAATATTAACCCCAGAAAAGTGTATTATTAAGAATATTAACCGCAGAAAATTGTATTCTTAAGAACATTAACCGCAGAAAATTGTGTTCTTTAGAACATTAACCGCAGAAATGTGTATTATTAAGAATATTAACCGCAGAAAAGTGTGTTCTTCTGTACGTTAACCGCAGAAAATTGTATCATTAAGAACATTAACCGCAGAAAAGTGTATTCTCAAGAACATTAACCGCAGAAAATTGTATCATTAAGAACATTAACCGCAGAAAAATGTATTCTCAAGAACATTAACTGCGCAAAAGTATATTCCTAAGAGTACTAAACGCCACAGTAATCCTCCGAAGCTACTTCATCTGAATGACACAAAGTCACGAACTAAAACGTATGTTGATGCCCCCATCACTCACACCAGGAAAGCAAATGGCCATCTGATCAAAGGGACGACTGAATGTGCCACTAATGCCGCGGAAAGGAATTGGGATAGATCTCTGTCGAGAAAAAAAAAAAACATTTACGTAAAAATAGACTTCGGGAAGATGGCTGTCTCGTTTTCATGAGGCTGGTATTCAAATGCGCCAATCAGACTCAGCAGTTGTAAGGAAGAAGTTCATTGAGTTACCCTTTTAGAATGATGAAAGATCCGTTTATACACACACACACACACACACACACACACACACACACACAAACAGGCAGGTTGAATTTCAGACTCTGATACAAAAAAGGAAGGTAGAAAATGCCACATTTTAGAAGTGAATTGTTTTAGTTCAACAGTGAATTTTATACACTGTAATTTGAAGTACACGGCTGATTCGAGTCTGCAGGCCTATAGTAGCAACTGGTTCCTCATTGGACGGGTGGGTACCGTTCTCAGCTAGCACTCTGCTGGCCCCCGCGTTCGATTCTCCGACCGGCCAGTGAAGAATTAGAGGAATTTATTTCTGGTGATAGAAATTCATTTCTCGCTATAATGTTCGGATTCCACAATAAGCTGTAGGTCCCGTTGCTAGGTAACCAATTGGTTCTTAGCCACGTAAAATAAATCTAATCCTTCGGGCCAGCCCTGGGAGAGCTGTTGATCAGCTCAGTGGTCTGGTTAAACTAAGGTATACTTAACTCATAGTAGCAACTATAAGAAAAAATCATTCATCTCTCGAGTTTTTTTTCGATATACTGAACCTATATAGCTTTAACTAGTCTACTTTATTAACCTTTGAACTAGTGAACTTCAGAAACTTACTTTTGGCTGTTGACGCGAGGAAAATCTTTCTCAAAAACGAAAGGAAAACGAAAAATATATTCGCACAATCTGGTATGTCTTTGCACGTGTGATGTATAAGGGTCGAATTTATTTCCTTTGCGCTCGTGCTGTTAGGAATATTTATTTACCAGTCATCGTGAAGCCTGTGTTTTGCTGACGTAATTTCAGCAGTCAAATTGCTCGAATAACGTCAGAAACGTCGAATTCGAAAGAAAGGGAGGTTTGAAATCTGTTTCTCTTGCTGTCCTTATCCATGAGAGGAAATTACTGTTGTGTGTGTGTGTGTGTGTACAAAGAGAGAGAGAGAGAGAGAGGGCGACGTATCCTCTAACGAATACAGTTATTTAGAATATTCATTGCTAGTACATTTCATACAATCTCTTCGGCAAACCTTCAATATCGTACTTTCTTTGACGAATTCTTTGTTTACGCTGGAGCGATTTCGTCCTGTCCTGAGGGAAACTTCGTACGACCCAAAAGAACTCTCGTACTTTTCTTGGAAATCTGTTTTCTTGAGGGGAACACCGTTCATTCAGCTGCTTTATTTTGCCGTTGCTCAATTTTCATTTTACCTAAGGGATGGGATCGAGATGTAAAAGGCGAAGTGTAGAATGATCTTGTTTTATTCTCCTGGCATTTGTGCTTTTATTTTTTATTCGATATCGTTCTTGAGTACTAAAAATAAGGACGGGAATATTAAAGCATTGATCTCCAATTGAAATAGCGTAGGGTCTATTGCGAAGTCAAGGATGCACAAATGAAATGGACGTAGCGTCACAGAAATCATAGGCAAAGTCCTTCACAGATTTATCCTGTATGAGGAAAATGCTTTCTGAAATGTATTTTCATTCAAAATTTCCATTTGCATCAGAATTGCTGTTGTTATTTATACAATACGAATCATAAATACTGAAGAAGTATATATCAACATTATTTTATTCTGAATTTACTTTGTTCGCTAATCATATTCCCTGAATTTGCATTTAGGGAAACTTCGTTCTGCAAATAAGAGCTGTATTCAGTAAAAACTGCTAAATTAAAAAGTTAGAGCTTACTGAGACTTAAACTTATTTAACATTAGACGGAAGATATCCAGAACTTTAAAAAGGAATTAAAAAAGGAATTAACTTTGGTAAAAGCCATGTTGTCAGTATAGATAGATTTACTGTATCGAAATATGTTTCATATTGCTTATATATTTATATATATATATGTATATATATATATATATATATATATATATATATATATATATATATAATATATATATATATATATATATATGTGTGTGTGTGTGTAATATACATACATATATATATATATATATATATATACATATATATATATATATAATATGGTAAATATTATCAGTTCTCAACCATTCTTTTGGGATGAGGGTGCTACCCCATGCACCTCTCTGCCCAGCTTGGTATTACCTGCCTGAGGTACAAGAACCTAAATCAGTACCAAACGCTCTAACACTGTCTCTCTAAAATTTGGACCCTTTTAGCAAAAAAGTCGTTCAGATTTGGTATTAGACACTTCTAAATTACTCACAGATTATAAATTCCAGGAATTCATTTCACATTCCTGTTGCATCCTTATGAGCAAGAAGGAATTGTGTATTCATGTACAGTACAAACTTCTATACTCGTATATTTTCAGTTCAGGTAGACCTCTATTCGCAAAGTTTTCTGATACAGGTGCCAAAATCATCTTTTAGGGCAAGTTCCAACAATACAGTACGTCCTTTGTATTTTTTTTTTTTTATATTTGCAGAAATATGTATAGCAGCTTCTTTTGAAATAACACCATATTCTTTGGAAGAGCGCTTTGTATCTGGCAGCTGGTGACGTCATTCACGTCAAATTGTTTACATTTAACATTATTCATCAAATACCTTAATTTTCAGTGTACTTTTTGTATCTGACAACCTGATGACGTCATTCACGTCAAACTGTGTGCAGTTATCAATATTCCTAAAAAAAAAAAAATGAAATTCATCTGTTTCACTTTTGCAAGGTCTCAAAGAAATTTCAGTTTTAATGACCTTGATGGCATTGTAATCATCTGTACTCGGAAAAAGTTACAAGCTCAAATACCTAAGTAATTAAGTGTTAATTACTTTTATTTGTAAAAATACTAAGTTATCTAAATGGTGTAAAAGTTCACACTCGATTAAACATCATTTTAGAGTGCCGTGGATTCTCCAACATAAATGTAGTCTGAATTTGTTTATCCGGTGTCAGGCAGTTCAGCAGATCTGTGTTGAGTGTGTTACGCCTTTTGTAATACCTTCACTCAGGTAGTACCTCGTTGGGAATTTTCCCAAATTCCTATTGTTTCTTCTTCATCCAACTCTCTTATTTCCTTGACTTTATTATCATTGTTTTTCGTCTCCTCAAATTGACTTATTGGTCTACAATACTCTTTGTATAGATTCTTCCTCGCCGGTGGGATTATCAAGTTCAGTTGGCTTTTTCCAAAGTCATTTTTCGTCTGGAATTTTGTATGACAACTCCCGTGACCCTCATTCGGAATGGACAGTGAATGACGTCATTTGTAGAATTTCCTTTTTTGAATTTGATAACTTCTGATCGACACCTGAGAGTGGTTTTATCCCGATGGGGTAAGACTCACCTGACGGAATGGCTCTCTCTCTCTCTCTCTCTCTCTCTCTCTCTCTCTCTCTCTCTCTCTCTCTCTCTCTCTCTCTCTCTCTCTCACTAGCATACATATAACTGCAGTGTTTTTCCTACCTGTGTTTAAGGATCGAACGGGAATTGTTCGGTTGTGAGTTGTGAGGAGCTAGATAAAAAAAAAAAATTTTTTATTCCTCTCGTATACTGCCAACTAATTCCTCTTCTTTTTTAGTTGCTGTCTTCCTTCCTTCCTTCCTCATTCTTCCCCTTCTTAAAGATTGGCGGTATTTATGATAAGAGCTGACATATCTAATATAAATGTTCCTAAAACATATGAGGACATTGTTATCTTGTCAAATATTCCCTATTGCTGAAGTCGTTTAATGTGTCTATATATATATATATATATATATATATATATATATATATATATATATATATATATATATATATGTGTGTGTGTGTGTGTGTGTGTGTGTGTGTGTGTGTGTGTGTGTGTATATAGACATTGATACTTTTTTCGGAAAGAAATTTCGCGATTTCACAGTTCAACAGTGAGAGGCTGTTGTCTTGAGTGTAGTGTGTAGGCGTCTCTCTCTCTCTCTCTCTCTCTCTCTCTCTCTCTCTCTCTCTCTCTCTCTCTCTCTCATGAAAAGGAGGAGCAAGAAGAAAAAGGATCTCTCTCTCTCTCTCTCTCTTCTCTCTCTCTCTAATGAATAGGAGGAAGAAGAAAAAAAAGATTCTCTCTCTCTCTCTCTCTCTCTCTCTCTCTCTCTCTCTCTCTCTCTCTCTCTCTCTCTCCCCCGAAGAAAGGATCGCTCTTCTCAGGAACGTTATGGTTCCCACGAGAAACAGCGTCCCCAGGCTGGAACCATTCCGCGTCCATTCATTTGTTTCTCCGTCCGATCTTTTTCACTCGAGATAAGTTCGTGTCGAGACGAAGGTATGGGAAATTTGTTCTCCGTTGCTTGCGGAGGGTATATTGATTGATTCAGTTTTAGCCTTTCGTT